>NW_028082955.1:0-55947 GCF_014824575.4 Sturnira hondurensis
CAGTGGTGCAGTCTCCTGCAGGTATTTTGGTGTTCTCCACTTCCACCTACTCTTCTTTTTGGCTTCCAGCTGGTCAAACCTTTTCTTCTGGTCTCCCTAGCTGCAGCAGCCTGAGGGGCTATTAGTGTGGCCTTTCTCTCCTCTAGGTGAATTTAGCTGGTCTCGCCAGTGCCCTCCCAAGATCCAGAATGGCGCCACTCTCCGGTGCCCCGCTGAGAGCAGGTTTTTCCCCAGGCTTCCCAACTCTGGCCTGGCTTGAGGGCACGCACTCCCAGCCAGGTTTTCCTGGTCTCACAGGCTTTGGGCTTGGACCTTTCCCAGTGCTGTGGCTGCACACACTGGGCAACTCACAATTCTTCCAAGCTGGAAACCACAGCCTGACTCCCGGTGCTTCTCAGCCTGCGCCGTGCTAGGTAGGGAGGGAGCTGGTGACTGGTGCTCTTCCAGGGGCACTGACCATATCCCGAATCTCCCCCGAGACTGTGGGAGCGCAGGCTCAGGCTACTGGGAATGCTGGGGCCCCTCAGTTCCCCAAACTGGCAAACACAGCCTGACTTCACGGGTTATCAGAGTTCTCCGGTTTGCTTCCCAATGCCCACTCCTCTCTCTGCCACTACAGGCAAACCGATCTCTCCTGGTGTTTTCCAATCTGCACCCTGCTGGTTAGAGAGGATGCCGGTGACTAGTTCTCTCATAGGGTTGTCCTTGTTGCCCTCCCTTGGCTCTCAGAGATCAGGGCGGCCCTGCCAGGGCCCTGGCACCCCCGGCGAAGGGCCCGCAGCCTCTGTGCTGTTCCCTCGTATCTTGCTGATCTGAGGTCCGTCTCCTCTCCTCAACCTCCGGTCATTCAGTGTCCGCTATACTCTCTGGGGTCCTGCCGTCCCATATGCTGGGTCCCTGTTGAGTGTTCGCCGTGCTCCTCTGCAGAGCAGCCTGGTTTTTCTCCGGTGCATGAAGGGAAGCGAAATCCTTTGTCCTACTCCGCTGCCATCTTCCTCACTCCCGGAAAACTTTCTTAATTTAATGAGAGAAAAAGTCACACAAATCCAGGAAACAGAGGTAGTTCTAATCAAGAGGAACCCAAAGAGGCCTACTTCAAGACACATCATCATTAAAATGGCAAAATTTCAAGATAAGGAGAGTATCTTAAAGGCAGCAAGAGAGAAAAAGGAAGTAACATACAAGGGAGCCCCAATAAGGTTAACAGCTGACTTATCAATGAAAACACTCCAAGTCAGAAGAGAATGGCAAGAAATATTTCAAGTAATGACAACTAGAGACCTACAACAAAGGCTACTTTATAGAGAAAGGCTCTCAATCAAGGTAGAAGAACAAATAAGGATCTTCCCAGGCAAAAGAAGTCTAAAAGAATATACCTCCACCAAACTAACTGCAAGAGATGCTAAAGTGAGTGCTTTAAGGAAAGGAAAGAGAGAGAGAGACAGAGAGAAAGAGAGAGAGAGAGAGAAAGAGAGAGAGAGGAACACAGGTACAAAAATGGCAATGAATAAGTACCTATCAATAATAACCTTAAACACAAATGGATTAAATGCTACAAAAAACATAGAATGGCTGACTGGATAGGAAAGCATGACCCACACATATGCTGGCTATGAGACCCACCACAGGACAAAAGACTTACAGAGACTGAAAGTGAAGGGCTGGAAAATTTTTTCTAAGCAAACAGAAAGAAAAGAAAAACCAGGGTAGTAATAATCATATCAGACAAAATAAGCTTCAAAATAAGGGACATAAAGAAAGACCCAGAAGGTCACTTCATAGTACTCAAGGGAAGAATCTGGCAAGAAGACATAAACATTGTAAATATATATGTACCCAACATAGGAGCATCCCAATATATAAAGAAAATCTTAGAGGACTTTGAGAAAGATACTGACAGCAACAAAATTATAGTAGGAGATTTTAACACCCCACTGTAAAAAATGGACAGATCTTCCAAAGAAAATATCAACAAAGATATTGTGGAATTGAACAACATCCTAGATGAAATGGACTTAACTAATATATACATATATAGAACCTTTTATCCTAAAGAAGCTAAATACACATTCTTTTCAAGTGCACATGGAAAAGTTTCAAAGATAGACCACATGATAGGACACAAAATAAGCCTGAACAAATTCAACAAATTTGAAATAATATCAAGCATCTTTTCTGACCACAGGGAATGAAACTAGAAACCAACCCCAAGGGAAAAAAAAACCCAAACACTCAAAATCATGGATATTGAATAGCATGTTCTTAAGCAATGAATAGGTCACAAATGAAATTTGGGAAGAAATAAAAAACTTTCTGGAAACAAATGAAAATGAATTCACATCAATCCAAAACTTATGGGACACAGCAAAGGCAGTCGTCAGAGGGAAGTTCATAGTGATACAAGCCTACCTAAAAAAAATATAGAACTTTTTAAATTACCTAACTCTTTACCTACACGAACTTCAGGAACAACAACAAAGACAGCCTAGAGAAAGTAGAAAGAAGAAAATAATGAAGATCAGAGCAGAATTAAATGACATAGAGACTAAAAGCACAATTTTAAGGATCAATAAATCCAGGAGCTGGTTCTTTGAAAAGATAAACAAAATCAACAAGCCTTTAAGTAGGCTCATCAAGAAAAGAAGAGAGAAGACCCAAACAAACACAATCAGAAATGAAAAAAGAGGTTACAACCATAGAAATACAAAGGATTGTAAGAAATTACTATAAAAACTGTATACCAAGAAATCTGAAAACCTGGGGGAAATGGACAAATTTCTAGAAAAACATAATCTTTCAAACTCAATGAAGAATCAGAAAGCTTAAACAGACCCATAACAGTGGATGAAATTGAAGCAGCAATGAAAAAACTTCTGATAAACAAAAGCCCCAGATCCGATGGTTTTGCAGGATAATCCTACGATGCATTTAAGGAAGAGATAACCCCTATCCTTCACAGACTATTCCAAAAAATCTAAATGATGGAAGACTCCCAATCTCTTTTTATGAAGTCAGCATCATCCTAATCCCTAAACCAGATGAAGACATAACAAAGAGAAATAAATTTAGGCCAATATTAATGATGATGGATCCTCAAAAAATACTGGCAAACTGCATCCAACAATACATTATAAAGATCATACACCATGACCAAGTGGGATTCATCCCAAGGATGCAAGAATGGTACAATATTCACAAATCAATAAATGTAATACATTACATAAACAAAAGCAAAGACAAAAACCACATGATCATATCAACAGATACAGAGCCTTTGGTATGGTACATCACCCATTTATAGTAAAAACATTCAGCAAAGTGGCAATCCAGGGAGCATTCCTGAATTGGTTTCCCAATAAGGGCGATATATGAGACACCTACAGCCAACATCATACTCAATGGGCAAAAACTAAAATTCATTCCACTAAGATCAGAAACAAGACAAGGGTGTCCACTTTCACCACTTCTATTCAATATAGTATTGGGAGATTTAGCCATAGAGATCAGACAAGAAAAGGAAATAAAAGGCATCCAAATCAGAAAGGAGGTAACAAAACTGTTTTTGTTTGCAGATAGCATGATGGTGTACATGGAAAATTCTATAGCCTCTACCAAAAAACTGCTCAAACTAATCGAACTAATAAATGAATTTGGCAAAACAGCAGGTTACAAAGTTAATATCCAGAAATCAAAGGCATTTTTGTATACCAACAATGAAACAGCAGAAGCAGAAATTCAAAAAAAAACAACCCCATTTGATATAGCAACAAGAAAAATAAAATACATAGGAATAAACCTAACCAAGGAGAAGGTAAAAGACCTGTATTCAGAAAACTACACAACACTAAAGAAATAAATCAAGGAAGACACAAACAAATGGAAACATATACTGTGTTCATGGATTGGATGAATTAATATCATCAAATTGTCCATACTACCCAAAGCAATTTACAGATTCAATGCAATACCTATTAAAGTACCAGTGGTATATTTCACAGACATAGAACAAACACTTCAAAAATATATATGGAATAATAAATTACTCTGAACAGCAGTTACAAATTTGAGAAAGAACAGCAAAGTAGGAGGGATCAGAATACCCAATACCAAACTGTAGTACACGGCCACTGTGATCAAAACAGCCTGGTACTGGAATAAAAACAGGCACATAGACCAATGGAATAGAACAGAGAGCCCAGAAATAAACTGACGTCTCAACAGTCAATTAATATTTGACAAAGGGGGCAGTAATATAAAATGAAGTAAAACTAGACTCTTCAACAAATGGTGTTGGGAGAGCTGGACAGTTACATGTAAAAAATGAAACTCAAGCAGCAACTTACATCATACGCCAAAACAAATTCAAAGTGGATAAAAGATTTAAATATAAGTTGTTACACCATTAAGGTCCTAGAGGAGAACTTAGGCAGGAAAATCTCAGATATTTCATGCAGCAACTTTTTTACTGATGTGTCCCCTAGAGCAAAGGACATAAAGGAAAAAATAAACAAGTGGAATCTCATCAAAATAAAAAGTTTCTCCACGGCTAATGCAAAGAATATTAAAATAAAAAGAGAACCAACTGTATAGAAAAACATATTTGGCAATGATACCTTAGACAAGGGTTTAATGCCCAAAATATACAAAGAACTCACATGACTCCACTCTAACAAAACAAGCAACCCAATAAAAAGTGGGAGAAGGACTACAACAGACACTTCTCTGAGGAGCACATACAGAGGGGAGAGACACATGAAAAGATGCTCAGTATTGCTAGCTATCAGAGAGATGCAAATTAAAACCACAATGAGATACCATGCCACACTAGTCAGAATGGCCATAATAAACAAAGCAATAAACAAGTGTTGGAGAGATTGTGGAGAAGAGAGGACGCTAATCCATTGTTGGTGGGATTGCAGACTGGTACAACCACTATGGAAAACAGTATGGAATTTTCTCTGAAAACTAAAGGTGGACCTGCCTTTTGACCCAGGAATTCCACTGCTAGGACTATATCTTAAGAACCCTGAAACAGCAATCCAAATAGAACCTATGCACCCCAATGTTCATCTAGAAGCAGATGTGCATCTGCTTGCATCAATACATGAATCAACACTGCACATCAAAATATGCATTACCCTAAGCAGCACATTTTACAATAGCCAAGTTCTGGAAGCAATCTTGGAGTCCCATCAGTAAATGAATGGATAAAAAAACTATGGTACATTTGCACAATGAAATCTGTGCAGCAAAAAGAAAAAAGGAGCTCTTACTCTTTGCAACAGTATGGATGGAACTGGACAGCATTATGCTAAGTGAAATAAACCAGGTGGTGAAAGACATACACCATATGATCTCACCTTTAACAGGAACTTAAGCAACAAAACGAACAAGCAAACAAAATGTAACTGAAGTCACTGAAGTTGAGAATAGGCTGATAGTGAGCAGAGGCGGGGGGGATTATAGGGGAAAAGGGGAAGGGTTTGCAGGAACAAGTATAAAGGACACATTGACAACACCTAAGGGGGCTGGAAATGGGAGGGAGGTGGGAATGGCTGGGGGGTTGGCTGGGATGGGGGTAAAAAGCAGAAAACTGTACTTGAACAACAATTAAAATTTTTTAAAAAGAAGAAAAAAATAAATAAAATGGGCTTTACCCTGGGGAAAAAAGTTGGGGATCTAGTTTCATTTTTTCACATATACCAGTCCCATTCTCCAAATATTATTTATTAAATAGAAAAGACTGTTTTTACTCCATTTTGTGCTTGTGTCCCCTTTGTAAAATTTTAATTGACCATAGAGATATGGGTTTAATTCTGGGATCTCTTTTCTGTTCCACTGATCTATGTGTCGGTTCTTATGCCAGTACCAAGCTGTTTTGATTACAGTGGTTTTGTAGTATAATTTTCTTACAGCTATTGTGATATCTTCAACTTTACTTTTCTTTCTCAGGATTGCTGAGGATATTTGGGGTCTTTTTTGGTTCCATATAAATTTTTGGAGTATCTGTTCTAGATCAGTGAAATATGCAATTGGTATATTAATAGGGATTGCATTAAATCTTAGATTACTTTGGATAGAAATTCATGAAAATTGTATGAAAATTAATAAAAATGTACATTTGAAACCCTATATAATTTTGTTATCCAATGACACACCGATAAGTTTAATTTAAAAAGTTAGTAAAATTTAAAAAGTGTGTAAAATTTAGAGGGGAATATATAACATTAACTTTTAAAAATAACTGAGCTTCCACATTTATCTTAATCATAAAAAAGTAGAGAATTTGGAGTATAGATTTATATGATACTTTATTATCTTACAGGTAATTGCAATTATCTCTAAGTTTGTGATTGGTTTAATTGTGAGTAAAATATGTATACCTCACTAAATAGTAAGAATAGAAATTGTAAACTAGTGTAAACAGATTTGAAACATCATCTGTTATTAGGGAATTAGAATTTTAAAGAATGATAGGATACTAGTTAACACCTATTAGAATGGCCAATCTTAAACAACCCCAATAGCAAGTGCTGACAAGAAGAATGTGGAGCAACAGAAATTATCATTCATTGTTGGTGGCAATGTAAAATAGTGCAGTCACATTGTGACACAGCTTGCAAGTTTCTTATAAAACTGAACAGATTTTCACCATATAATCCATCAATCATCCTCCTTGGTATTTACCCAAATGAAATGAGAAGTTATATTCCCTTGCCTCTACACACAAAACCTGCACACAGATGTTTATGGAAGCGTTTTAAATAATTGCCAAATTTAGAAGCAACTGCGATGCCCTTCAGTAGGTGAATGGATAAATAAACTGTGATGTATCCAAACAATGACTGTTATTCTGATGTAAAAAGAAATGAACTATCAAACCATGAAAAGATATGTAGGAAACTTAAAATTTATGTTACTAAGTGAAGGAAATTAATCTAAAAAAGGCTGCATACTGTATGCTTCCAACTATATGACAATCTGGAATAGTAAAAGGTAAGGAAACAATAAAAATATCTCTGGTTGCTGAAGGTACTAAGGGAGGGAAAGATAATTGGACAGTACAGAGGATTTTGGGGGCAATGAAACTACTCTGTATGACACTATAATGGTGGACACATGTCAGTAGATATTTGTCAAAACCTGTAAACTATATATTGTAATATATTTTAGGTGACAATGATGCACCAATTTAGATTAATAGATTTTAAGAAATTTACCACTGTTATGAGGAATGTTGACAACGAGGGAGGTTGTGAATATGTGCAGACAGGAGTGTGAGAATGCTCTGTACATTCTGCTCCATTTTGCTATGAACATGAAACTTCTCTAAAAGTATTAAAAACATATGTATAATGCATGCCAGTGTATAACACTAGTTTTATTAACCATGTCATTATTGTTCTTTTAAAGCATTCCAGTTTTGGGCATATATCCTGAATATAAACAACAATTGCAATCATTATCTAGTTCTCTACTCTTAGATTAGAAAAACATATTCATTAATAAATAAAAAACAATACAATAATAATAAATAAATAAATTGTAACTAAACAGTATTAGCCTTGCTGTTTTGAGCCTGTTCTTACCATCATTATCAATGTTTGTACATGTCTTATAATAACTTTTATCTCAGACTATCTTTTCAGATTGAGGTATCTTTTTATATCAAATAGCTTTGGTAGCTATTTAATCTAAGGTCTCTCTTTATTTAGGTCAGAGAGAATTCTTTTCCCTGAGTGGTATCATAAGGACAATTGGTCCCTCTGGAATAAAGTGTGGGGAGGTTTGCTGGTAGCACCCTTATACAATTGGGGGTTTCTTAAGCTCAGGGTTCCTCAGCTGTGACTAGACCTCTATGGGCAAAACATTCATATGGGCTCATTCTGCCTTCATTGGAATTGGGGGAAAGAGGAAGTTATGTAAAAATGAAGCTTAGAAACCCTGCTATTACATGAGTACATGTCCAAAGGCATTCTGGCTTGTCACCATTCCTGGCAAATTTATCAAAATGTAGAGAAGTAATCTGATCAAGGAGTGCTTGGCTACTGGACAACCATGACTTCAAACGATCATTTTATTCACATTCCTCAACACGCACATGTGTGTAAAGTTGCATATTTCCTCATAAAATGTTATCATTCTGGAGATACAATATAGAGAATTAAAGTTATATCCTAGAAAAATGTAATAACTGGAGTCAGGTAAAAATAGAAACATTAATGTATTTGGAAAAAATAACTATTACTTGAATGTCAAAGCTTAATAAAAATCACAGTGTTTGTGATGGTTAATTGTATGTGTCAATTTGACTGGGCTGAAGAATGCCTAAATAGCTGGTAAAAATCTTTTTCTGGCTGTGTATTAAACATGGTTATGAAAGTGATTATCATTTGAATTGATAGACTGAGTAAAGATTACCTTTGAAATAAAATATTTTGCTATTTTCACTTTCTTGATTTTCATAATTTGAATAATTTGACTACATTTTTCTTCTATTATTATTCAAGGAGAAATAACTCCTTTCAATGTTTATCTTTTTTACCTACTTCTGAGGAAGTCACTGAATGTCATAAGCATTTGCAGCATCACAGAAATCATTTCCATGGTTTAGTTCAGCTTTATTGCTTATATTTGTCATGATAAGTTCCACATGTTATCTTTTAGTTCATTTTTTCCACACTGGTACCTCAGTACTGACAAATAATAATTTCTTTATGAGATGTTTTCATAGTGAAATACAAGCAGATGGCATCTATGACAAATCTTAAATACAGATGAATCTGATAAATACTTAAGCCATCTCCACAATGACAAATGTTAAACATTGAAGATGAATGCACAATTTGCTTTTATATACTAAATATCTAAAGCTCTTTTATACACAGAAATCTGTTCTTAAATTTTAATTGCAACCATATTGACATTATTTAGTAGATACGTCAGTTACCATTGCTTAAAGTCATGCCAGGAAAATAGTTACCTCATTTTATTGAATGGGTGACTGTTGAACAGCTTCTCAATATGCTTTTCACAATGAATCGATAAGAGCTATTTTCCATGAATTATATACTTGGTAAATATTGAGGTCAATTGTATCAATTATCTCAATTTTGACCATTAAATGTTTATTAAAAGGATAAATTATCAACCTAGTTACAAATATAATCCCATATACTTTTAATATATTTGCATTAAGTTGTATTTTGGGGATATATGATACATTAGAAACAGTCAAAAACAATTTACCAGGATGATTTGAGTCTATAGCTAATTCAAAATCATTCCAAAAGAAATATGAGTGTGCATAGTGTGGCATGAATTGTGAATACATGAAATATAAGAGTTGATTCCTGTATTATTTTATTCATTATTGTATTATTTTCTAATATGAACAACTCTAAACCTACCTTATATGTGATAATAGTGATTACTACTGTATCCACCTATTACTTATTATTTATAATAATTATATTCTTGTGTTATTTTATTTTATTCTCTGTTCAAAGATACTGGCTCCACAATAACTGTGAGACAAAATTCACAAACTGCTTATACATGCATAGAAGACCTTCCAGGGCCAAGAATTAGCATATTTAAGCAAATTTGTCTTTTCCTAGTTAGAGGTCAACAAAAATAATAGAGACTTGTACCCCATGAGGATTTGTTCCTGCACAAGCCAGTGATATTAATTCCCACATTGTTTTTAATTTCCCCAAACTGCCACCTGCTCTAAGCTACTTCAAATGTTCTCTATCTCTTCTACAATACAAATCCTCCCAAACATTAATTTACATGTCAGGATCACCTTTGGAGCTAATTGAAATAAATCAACACTTCTGATAATTAAGTTGTGTATCCAAGATCTTGGTGCCTATGCTTAAACTCTTAATGCTTTATTCTTACCTTCTAACTCCTTGATGAAGCAAGTTGCCATGTTTTTTGTTGCTGTATAGAGAGAGTCATATGGTAAAGAAATGACGGCAGCCTCCAGTTGGCACCCTACAACAAAATGAAGCTCTATCCTGGAGTAATGCAGGAAACGAATGCTGTCAACAACAATGTGAGCATGACAGGGATCATTCTCCAGCTGGCATTCTGAGGATCCCTGATGACTCTTTGATTGTGATCTTATAAGGAACCTTGCTAAGGCTTGCTTTGACTCCAGAGTCACAGAAACTGTGAGATAATAAACTCTAACTAGGTTTATGCCACTAAAGTTTGTACTAGATAACAAATACAGATATGTGCTGATTCTACCAGCTGCTAATATGTCTGTTCTGACAATGTGTTCCAGATAAGGAAAAGTAAGCACAGGGGAGCTTCGGAACTCATTGAACCCACTAAAGATGGAATTGAGCTAAAATGACATTGATTTTATGACCTCCATAAATTCCGACTCTGAATCTTGGAAAATAGCTATATTTTGGTTTTCTAAAAATTTATGTCAATTGGGAGTCGGAGTCTTGATCATGATCATGAATGCTCAGGATCACCACGATCATGATTTTGGGGCATTACCCAAGTCTGTTGCACAATGATATGGGTGCCTACAGATGCCTCTGAGGAAGAATAAAGGAATATTGAAACTAGTATAATTTTTGACATTCTAAAAGAGTCCTTCTTCAAGGAGAATAAGCTTACATTTTATCCAATAAGTTCTGAGTATATAGACTGACTCAAGTCTGGGAACTTGTTACAGAACTGGGACTCCCTGTTTGGGGCATTCAAGTCAGACTCATGTCCATTGAACCTAAACCTTTTCTGTTTGTACAAATCAGACTCTGTTTTGAATCTATTCTTTTTTTTCTTTCAATTTTTTTATTTAATTATTTTTCAAGTACAGTTTTCTGTCTATTACTCCCATCCCATCCCACCCCCCATCCTCCCCCCTCCCTCCCATTAACACCCTTCTCAGTTGTTGTCCATGTATCCTTTATATAGGTTCCTCTAAATCCCTCCCTTATTTCCCCTGAAATTCCCTCCCCTCTCCCCTCTGGTCATTGTCAGCCTGTTCTCTATTTCAGTGTCTTTGGTTATATTTTGCTTGCTTGTTTGCTTTGTTGTTTAGCTTCCTGTTAGAGGTGAGATCATATGGTATTTGTCCTTCAACACCTGGCTTATTTCACTCAGCATAATGCTTTCCAGTTCCATCCATGTTGTTGCAAAAGGTAGGAGCTCCTTCTTTCTTTCTGCAGCATAAAATTCCATTGTGTATATGTACCATAGTTTTTTGATCCATTCATTTACTGACGGGCACCTAGGTTGCTTCCAACTCTTGGCTATTGTAAATTGTGCTGCTATGAACATTGGGGTGCATAGGTTCTTTGGGATTGGTGTTTGAGGGATCTTAGGATACAATCCCAGCAGTGGAATTGCTGGGTCAAAAGGCAAGTCCAATTTTAGTTTTCTGAGAAAATTCCATACTGTTTTGAATCTATTCTTTATTATACTTCCAGGGACTTGTAATAACCTTGTTTTATCTTAGAAATTTGTTTCTTTGCTGATCTCCTGCCATTCCATTCTCCTGCCCTATTATCCTTTTCATGATTAGATGCTTCAATTCAGTGGTAGAATATCCCCCTATAATTTCTGACTTTGCTAAAGAGGCATTATAGAATCCTTCAAGAATGTTGGGGCTCCCATAACAGTTGGGGTGAAAGGTGTGTCCTCTGGTCACTGTTTGGTGGCTGAGAATGTCTTATAAGATAAAGTCTCTCTAATATTCCAATGTCTCTAAGGCTTAGGATGCCATGTCTGTGCTACACCAAATATGAGTAAGTTATCAATTGCTATGTAATAATACTTCCACAAAATTAGCAGATTAAAAACAAAACACTTTGGCTATGTTACAATATCTGCAATCAGGAGTGTGACAATGGTTTTAGCTTGGTCCTTCACAAGGCTGATATCAGAATGTTGAATAGAGTTGTGGTATCAACTCAGAAAAGGATTCACATCCTCACTTGTGTGGTTCCTTACAAAGATAGTGGTCATTATTCTTATTGAACTCATTATCATTAGTTGTTTGGCCTGACATCTTGGGCCCCTTTCTTATAATAAAAAATTTCCACTTGACAGTTAGCTCTGACTTGTTGTGTAGAGTACTCTGTTACTGTGCTCTTCACAAACTTTTTTTCTGGTAACTTTATTTGACATATTACCCTTAGTTTGTAAAGTCCCAATATTGTATAAATAATCCTTACAAAGTGGGGCTTTTTTTCCTGTGAAATGACAAAAACATAAATCTAATGTAACATAAACCAAACAGAGACTAGTTGGCTAATGAAATTGGAAATTTTGGGAAGGGACAGGTCTAGAATAGGGCAAAGTAGAGAGTCTCATAAATGTCATTAAAACTTTCTGTATGTCTGTGGAGAAGGACTGGGTGTGTCATACTGGAATAGAGCTGAAGGTATCTAAGTGAGTAGAGTTCAGGACAGCTGCTAAACCTTCTACAATATGCAGGCCAGCTTCACAAAAGGAAAAAAATATCTAAACAATGTTACTGAGATCAAGAAATTCTCTGTCAAATCTTAATTGACCACAGAGACATGAGTTTATTTCTGGAGTCTGTATTCTGTTTCATTGATCTATGTGTCTATCCTTATGCCAATACCACACTGTTTGATTACAGTAGCCTTATAATATAGTGTTGTATCAGGTATTGTGATCCCTTCTACTTTATTCTACTTTCTCAAAATTGCTGAGGTTATTCTGGGTCATTTATGTCTCCAGATAAATTTTTGAAATTCTTGTTCCATGTCAGTGAAATATGTTGGTAATAGCTTCTTCAACAAATAGTGTTGGGAGGTATAGACAGCTACATGCAAAAAAAAAAAAAAGAAAAGAAACTAAACCACCTACTTCCACCATACACAAAAATAAACTCAAGATGTATAAAGACTTACATATAAGCCACAGCACCATAAAAGTCCTAGAGGAGAACATAGGCAACAAAATCTGAAATATTCCATTCAGCAATATTTTCATTAACATGTCCCTTCAACCAAAGGATATAAAAGAAAGAATAAACAAATGGGACTACATTAAATTAAAAAGTTTCTTCACTGTTAAAGAAAACATCAGCAAAATGAAAAGGGAACCAACCATATGGCAAAATGTATTTGAAAGTGATAACTGGGACAAGGGCTTGATGCTCAAAATATATAAATAACTAATACAACTCCACACCAGGAAGACAAAGAATACAATAAAAAAATGGACAAAGAACTTGAGCAAATACTTCTCCAAGGAGGCCATACAGAGGACCCAGAGACATAAGAAAGGATGTTCATTATCACTAGTCATCAGAGATGAAAATTAAAACTGCAATGATATACCACTTCAGACAAGTCATAATGGCCATCATTAATACATATATAAACAAGTGCTGGTGAGGTTGAAGAGGAAAGGGAACGCTAGTGCACTGTTGGTGAGGATGCAGGCTGCAACTGTCACTGTGGGAAACAGTATGGAATTTCCTCAAAAAACTAAAGATGGAACTGCCTTTTTATCCAGTGCTTCCACTGCTAGGATTATACACTGAAATATCAATTCAAAATAACCTATGCACTTCCATGTTCATACCAGCATTATTTACAATATAGCCAAGTACTAGAAACAGCCTAAGTGCCCATACATACGTGAGTGGATAAAAAACCTGCGGTACATTTGCACAATGGAATACCATGCAGCAGAAAGAAAGAAATCCTACCCTTTGCAAGAGTGTGGATTGATCTTGAGAGTATCATGCTAAGTGAAATAAGCCATGTGGTGAAGACAAATACCATATAATCTCACCTATAAGTAGAACCTAATCAACAAAATAAACAAATGAGCAAAATAGAATCAAAGACATGGAATAAAGAACAAACTGGCAGTAACCAGAGGGAAGGAAAAGGGGGGATGATGGGGGAAAAGAAGAAGGGTCAAGTTAAGGAAATTGTTAAAGGACCCATGAACAAAGGACCCATGTACTGTTAGGGAAGGATTGAATGTGGAAGGGGGGGCTGGATAGGGCATGGGAAGGTAATGGTGGAAAAATGGGAACAACTGTAATTGAACAACAATTAAAAAATAAATTCTTCTATGGTACATATACACAATGGAATTTTATGCTGCAGAAAGAAAGAAGGAGTTCCTACCTTTTGCAACATCGTGGATGGAACTGGAAAGCATTATGCTGAGTGAAATAAGCCAGGTGTTGAAGGACAAATACCATATGATCTCACCTTTAACAGGAAGCTAAACAACAAAACAAACAAGCAAGCAAAATATAACCAAAGACACTGAAATAGAGACCAGGGGGACAGCGACCAGAGGGGAGAGGGGAGGGAATTTCAGAGGAAATAGGGGAGGGATTTAAAGGAACATATATAAAGGATACATGGACAACAACCTAGAAGGGTGGAAATGGGAGGGAGTGGGTGAGCATGGAGATGGGATGGGATGGGAGTAATAGACAGAAAACTGTACTTGAAAAATAGTTAAATAAAAAAGTTGGGAAAAATAAATTCTGTGCTAGAAAGAAATTACACTTTCATTATTAGATAAATGAAATTGGGTGTGATAATTTTAATACTTTAATATATCAAGGAAAGATTGCAAGGCTAATAGAAATAGCAATCATCTATTAGCTAACAATTCTAAACTTAACCCACTGGTGATATCAAAATAATGAAACTCATTTGTGCTTTGTAATATGACAAAAATTGTTTCAATGATTTTTTGAAATATCTTACTGACAAATGTAATAATGGTTGTGTAATTTTCTGAATTAAATTTGTAGGTATTTGTACCATAAAGAAAATGATTTACATTCATAAATCATGAATGTAACCTTCCTTACCCTGAGTTTTGCTTATATAATGTATATTGCCTCCCTTCAACCTAAATAAGAAGTGAAAAAATCCCTGCCTAAGAATATGACCTGGCCTTCCCTAGGGAAAAACAGTGGAGTCTTATGCGCACATTATATTAGTTTAGGTACTAAAGGAATCCCATCACATACAGTTATTATAACTTCAGAAAGTTATCTCATTGAAGAACAATACATCCAATGTAGCAGTTTTTCTTCCATCAGTGGAACAGATTGTTACTTCCTTGGCTGAGCATCAGAAAGTCAGTTGCCTCATTTAGAACCCATGTCCTGAAATGAACATATTTAAATGTTAATTTAACTATTCACCCTCAGTGTTCTGACAAGCCCCCACTTAATAGAGGCATGCGAGAACTGAAACCTGCTGAAGAAACAGTACATTCACTTCTCCTTTCTCACATTTACTCTGGGGCATGTGCTTAGTTTATCAGAGTGCTAAAAAGAGTACCATTTGGTATTTAAAAATATTCTTTTTCTCCCCCTTGCATATTAGTAAGTTGTACTTAAACAATATTTTTCCAATGTGATGTCAATGTTCCTCTCAGGTTTTGTGTATTTTTGTTTGTTGGAAAGATATGGTTTTGGGGTTTTGGAGGGTTTTTTTTTAGTTCCTGGGAGCTAAATCTGACCAATACTCCTCAATTTTGTTGCCACATAAGAACATCTATGAGGAGCTAGAGGTTTCTGATGATCAGGTCTCATCCCAGAAACTCCTATTGTGTAGAAATCCCACCTTATATGTCTCAGAGTGAATCTCCACTTTCAACATGTTTTCCTTTTTTTTTATTCTAGTGGGCAGGTAAGATTAAAAACCATTGGTACAGTTACTAATGTGTTTATTAGACAATGTAGTTGGGGAAAAGAGTTTGAATTGACCCTGCTGTATATGATAATGTAAATCTACAATTGTTGTGGGCAGCTAACTATGAAGTTATGTTCATTTCAAGGATTTTCTTTTGTCTTCAATATTAAAATATCTAGTTTTAATATTCTTTAAAATGAATGTGCTCCCTTCTTTGTCATTTCATTTGGTATTTATGAACTGGGTTACCAGAAGAAATAATCAGTCTGATTCTCACATCATCAGGGAGGCCTCAGAAAGGACTATTAGCATTATTCTGCCATTCACCTCAAACTTTCCTCATAAAGTTTTCCTATTGCGTCAGTCTAGACCTAAAAACTCAGGAGTATAAAAAATAATACATTATATGGATAATTTGTTATGCTGAGAGATGAATTAAAGGACAAGTCAAAATCTAGTGGGAAGAAAATTATTCTTCTAAAGAGGCAAAGAGGTTTGCATCCTGTTATTTTAAAGCAAGAAAACACCTCTACTTTGGTAAGCTGTTCTGAGATGATGTAAGTAAGGATGGGTAGTTTATTGTCACTGAGGTCTATTTCTATGAAAAGCTTAATATCTCCTGGTATTTCTCCTTAAAATTATGGAGACCTTAAAAATAAAGTGGTTTTTCAACTGTTGCTCCTTTTCCTAAAAACATTGGAATTCATTTTAGCAACATCTGTTTTGTAGTACTGTGTGATATCACCTTTTATAAACACAAAATGGCAATGTTGTAAATAAAAGAGTTGTAAAAGAAGTATGCCCTGAGCACCACATTATTCTCCCTGCCAATGATTCTCATCATGTAAGCAACCTCCTATCAAGGGTGTCAAAAGAAGAGAGTTTACAGATGTAAAGACAAAAAGTGAAGAATCTGGAAATGTAGTTTTCTAGTGTTCCCCATAGAAACAGAACTCATAGGAATACACCTGTACCTCTATCATCTATACCTATATCAATATCTACATCTATGTCTATCTATATCACCTATCTATATCTATTTATGGTCTGTCCAGAAGGTACTAGCCATGTAATATGAAAAATAAAGACATTTATTGAATAAGATACAAGATGCAAGAAATATTGTACATAGGACAATGATGCCTCAGTCCCCTTCAAAGTAGACATGTTGGGACCTCACACAGTTCTCCCAGTTGCCATCAGCTGCCCTGTAGTATATTCCTGAATCTCATCAACAGTCTGAAATCTCTTCACTTTCAAAGGTGATTTTAGTTTTGAGAAAAGCTAGAAGACACAGGGTGCCAAATCTGGACTATAGTGAGGATGAGTCACCTGGGTGATTTGATGTTTTGCCAAAAAACCTGCACAAGGCTTGATGTGTGAGCTGGCACATTGCTGTGATGAAGCTGTCAATCACCAGTAGCTGCAGCCTTTTGAATCATCTGGATAGTTTCTATGGAAGAATGTTCAAGCTTAACACAAAATTTCATGGATATTCATTGCTCTACTTGTTCAGTCATTTTGAATGTGATGGCCACATAGTACACATGTTCACTCAGCAGTGTCTACCACCCCCGCTAGTACAGTGAAGTTGTCACTATTCACACACGTGCATATCAGTCCACTGTCCTTGGCGGCCAGGTTACGTTGATGTTTCACAAACTGTTCTCATTATATTGACAATGACTGGGCATTTTCTGGACAGGCTTCATGTATTTATGTATGCATATATATGTAGTATTAGAGAGAGATTATCATAAGGAACTGGCTCACATGATTATGGAGGCTGACCATCCTGAGATGTGCATTAGGCAAACTATGTATCCAGGAGAACTGATGATGTAGCTCCCATGTGAAAGCTGGCAGGCTCAAGACCCAGGAAGAAGAGATGTTTCAAACTGATATCCCAGTTATAAGCAGTTAGGCAGGAAGAAAACCAGCATTTTAAAAATTTATTTATTTATTTATTTATTTATCCTCAGCCCTTCAACAGATTGGATAAGATCCATTCACATTAAGGAGAGCAATCTACTTTATGCAGTCTACTGATTTAAATGCTATTCTAATCCTGAAGCATCCTTACAGAAATATCCAGAATAATGTTTTATCAAATGTCTTGGCATTCTATGACTCAGTCAAGGTGACAAAGAACACTACCATCATTGGCAGTACCTTGAAGAAATAATCAATAGGAGAGTATCTGCCTGGTAGACAAATTGAGATAAATACTATGTTCTAGAAGTATACATGGATACAGGAGCATGGATAAGGTAGACTGAGGATCT
The DNA here is from genome assembly GCF_014824575.4 of Sturnira hondurensis. Taxonomy (NCBI): domain Eukaryota; kingdom Metazoa; phylum Chordata; class Mammalia; order Chiroptera; family Phyllostomidae; genus Sturnira; species Sturnira hondurensis. The sequence continues at coordinate 17,969 of NW_028082955.1, forward strand.
CTACATACTTTAAGTAAAATATCCATATCTTCTCAAGATAGAGAATACATAGTATTTTCTTTAAAAAGGGACATTTATTTTGTATTAACACTTTTTAAAAGGCATAAATCTATGGTATATTTAATGATAAATATTTTCTTTGGATATCCTTGTGTTGTATTGTATTAAAAGAGCAGATAACCAACATTAAAATATTCATACCAGAAAGTTGTTTAATTTAACTATAAATGTGAACATAAAAAATACAAAGTATACAGGGAAGAACTGAGAGTGTTGTGTTTGTGTCTAACTACTTCATCACTACTAATCCAAACTATATCAATTTCTCTAAAGTAACTTGCTAATATGCTTAATTACTGCCATTTGAGCCTGATTTAAATTAACTTCATGAATATAATTTTAACCCCAATTTTATTTTCTATATTGAATTGTTTTTTGTCTATTTTGAGTTCTCTGGAGCTACTTTAATGAAATCTCTAAAAAATACCTGGGACATACAACATATAATAAAAAACTTTATTATCTTTTTTTGGGTACTGCTCTGCCTGGTTTCAGAAATTGTAAACCCCCAATGGCTAAGGATGAGCGAGCAACCTCCAGAATGCAAGCCACAGGAGACAAAGGCTCATCTCTGATGGCAAATGCTGCCTCAGTTTCCTCTCCCTGCCCCCAAAACATGCTCAGAAGTCAGAGACAGGTATGACTCCTCAGAGAAGGGGCGACCTAAGCCAGACACAATCACTTGGGAGGCCATCATGGAAGGACTCGGGGGGCTGTAACAAAGAGAGAGTGATGGACCCTCGCCCCCTGGCTATCTTGACATAGCTGGAGTCCCCATGTCTTCTGGGAGAAGTATTTCCTGACTTTAATCCACTTAAGCCTGAAAACCTGTAATGGGGGAGGCGGTGCAGCCCTTTGTGGGCTAAAGTGGGATCCAGGGTGATTGGTCATAAGAAAGAATTCCTAAAAGTCCTGTGAAGACTGCTTTGCTAAGAGTGCTTTAATTCATATATTAAAAGTCTGAGCAGGAAATGAGTACGTCTCCCAAAGTTTCTGCAAAACTCCCTTTCCTGACAGACACTGACTCAGACTAAGCCTTCAGATTTCTTTTAAATGTTATCTACTATTTGATCCTTACCGTCTGTATTCCTGTGTATTATAACACAATAAAAGCCCCTGAAGGAAGGGGCTCTTGGCCTTTTTCTTCCGAGAAATTGGCCACCTCTCCTTCCCAAGCAGATCAAGTCTTTGTAGTGTTACTTTCATCCGTGGTGGATAGGGGTACTTGTGGGCAAAGTTGCCTCCACAGTATTGTTAAGAATTTGTACCCACTTTCACATAAACTCACCAGTGATTTTGTTGCTGGTCTAATTTACAACTAACTCTGTTTTCTGACTTTGCTCCTGCTCGTTGCTTGACTTTAATGCAACATCCAACCTACATTCTCAGATTCATAGTTTCTTATCACACATGTCTGATTTCAACCACATAATTCCTCTTGGCACCATAACTCCAAGCAATGCTTTCAGATTACATTCAACAACCTCTTATTCCTCACTTTCCAAAGTTTACTCCACTATTGTAATGGTCATAATAACTTAGAAAATTAGAGGTTTAGAAGGGCTAGCTAGGTCTTCCTCACACACACAAAAAAAAGAAAGAAAGAAAAAAAGGTTGCCCTGACCCTGACCAGTGTGGCTCAGTTGGTTGGAGCATCATCCTATAGTTGAGAGCGTGACCGAAATGTTATGAGTTTAATCCCCTAGTCAGGACACTTGCCTAGATTGCAGGTTCAGTCTCTGGTCCAGTTGGGTATGATCCCTGGTCAGGGCATGTGCAGAAGGCAACAAATAGATGTTTCTCTCTCACATCGCTGTTTTCTTGTTTCCCTTCCTCTCTTTTCAAAGCAATGTAAAAAAAAATGTCCTTGTTAAAGACAAAAAAAATTTCCTTCTCTCCCTTATGTAACCCCCTTATGTAACAATATTTTTCAGTTTTTAGGCCTGAACTGGGATAGTGACTGCATGGCCTTGTGTCTGACAGAAAGAGTTCACCTAGCTATAGAAAAAGATATACCAATATGAAAACCATAATATTCACATAAACTTAAAAATGCAAAGAAAAATAATGATTTCTCCTTCAAAATTGTAACAATCCCAATGTTTAAGGATGTGTATATCTGAAAATTATGTTGAGAAGATTTTTCTTGAGCAATACAAAACACATAGCATGCAGCAAAGTGACATTAAATAAATTATTATTATTTTATTATGGTTAGCATAACTGCATGTACATAGAATAAAACATGTATGTGCCAATTTATGTGATACATCTTTTGTTTACATGTCCAGAGTTGGACTTCATAGATACACTACATTAACTAGCTTATGACTGATTGTCTGTTAGAGGAACTAGCAAAAGGAAAACAATAAATAAAATCAATGAATAACATGCTTGGCGTGTGGCTTAAAATACATGAACTTTTACTGGAGAATATTTGTTCACTCATTCATTCATTTTATCAGTCATGCCTTAATGATCCAGAGTTGTCCAAACTTTTAGCAACTCTGGATCACACTGGAAAAAAAATAATTATCTTGGGACACATTAAATACACAAATACTAACAAGAACAAAAAATCTTATGCTTTAAGTAAATTTAAGGTTTTGTGTTGTACCACATTCAAAACCATCCTGGGATGCAAGTTGGACATCCAAATTTATCAACCCAATAAGTATTTATTGAACACTAACCTTTATTCTAGGAATACTTAAGTGAAGAAGAAAGGCATGATCTCTTTCCTTTTTGATTTTTATGCTAAAATAATAAAACATATAATTATTTTCAATTCAACAGAGGATTCTATCTCAAAAAGGGAAGCCATCATTAACTATTTTTTGCAATTATCAAATCTTTTTGAAGAATAAGTAAGAATTCACTAGCAAGGAGATAGAAGAGATATAAAAATATTTCAGGTAGAAAAAAGTACATGTTCAAAGACCCCAAGTATTTTTAAAAGCATTATAACACTGAGGAATTAAAAAGTGGATGGTGCATTTTTAATTTAAGAAAGTATAGAAAAGTGTGAGATGAAGCCAGTTAACAGGAGAGTAGCCAAATTCTGAGTGTTCTGAGAGACCTGCTAAGGATTAGAAAGTAAATCATTGAAAGACAGAAATAAGGTATTTATCTAACTATAGTCATTTCAAAAAATCTTCAGCCACTCCTACAAGGAATGCATAAATAAAGGACAAGATTGGATCTTGGGGAAAAAGTTAAGGACTATTGTAATAGTTCAGGTAAGATATGAAAGTGTTGTGGATTGATGTGGTAAAAGTGAATATCTTAAAACAATAGGTAAGCAGTGAAATTAATAACAGCTGAGGGGTGACTACTCATTATTATGGTAACATGTGGACCAATTTCAGCTTAGTAACTGATCTCAATATGTGCACTCTTGCCCCACACTAATATCATCTGCAATGAAAAATCAGATTAACACCTTAATGCAAATGAGATTGAGCATGTTAATTGTATTCCTTCAGAGAAATTTCCCTTGCTTTAACACAAAGTTAAAAACCCAAATTGACCTCTACTATTGACTTCTCTGCCTTTCAGCCTCATCTATTTCTCCTCTTTCCCATTGTACTAAATTTTTATGAATCTTTTAGTATTAAATCTCTTCTAGGATTCAAGATATGTTAATGTTCTTGCCTCTCTCTCTCTCTCTCTCTCTCTCTCTCTCCTTGGGAAACTCTAATACGCTTTTTAAGTTGTAATAAAAAGTCACTTTCTCAGAAGGATCTACTCTGATACACATTTTAGTGGTATCTAATAATTTCACACATCCAACAAAAAAGGTGAGTTTTCTTACAATTTTTGTTTTATCTTATACATTTTTGAAAATATTCATAGCTTTTATATTTTTATAAAATATTTCCTCTATTAACTGTTTATTTTGTTCATTTGTGTCTTGTTTATATAAAATATTAATTATTCACCTAGGTGTTTCTTATATAGCCTCAAAAATAATTTACTCAGGAGCATGAATTTCATTTTTCTAACCCCATGATATTCTATATCATCATAATGAATAGATTTTCTAAGTTTGCCTGGGCCTGGTCAAAAATGACAGGCAATTCACATTACTTTTTACAGTGTTTATTTTAATTATGCCACTAATGGCTTCTAGAAGTCTTATATAGTGCTGGCCATTTAAAAACAGAACATTTCCTTTTACCATATCCTAAATCCCAGTATCATTGATGGTTTACAGTATAAGGATTGTTGAAGAAGTAGGGGTAAAAATGTTGTTATTAATATGAANAAATTCTCTTCAAAAAAAAATAAAAAAATAAATAAAAAAAAATAAATAAAAACAGAACATTTCCTTTTACCATATCCTAAATCCCAGTATCATTGATGGTTTACAGTATAAGGATTGTTGAAGAAGTAGGGGTAAAAATGTTGTTATTAATATGAAGGACCCACTAGTCAATATTTTCTAGTAATTTGTAATCCAACCGTTTGTCTTTGGTAAGTGTATTCATTAGCAAACCATAGATTCAGGGTGAATTATCAGACCTGGTATAGCCCAAGGAAACTAAGAATAAAAGACAGAATGAAGGGCAGTAATATGGTTGCATTTGTTTTATAATACTGTGCATCTTCTTTTAATGAGCTCTTATAATTTATGCTGTATCATATTTCTGATACTCCCAATTCCTCCTCCATCCATGCATTCATGACCCAGATGTTTAGCTATACATTAGGGAAAATTAAATTTATTTTTTTAATTTAAAAATGTATTTTACTTTAAAATGTGGAGTTGAAAATAAGTTCTTACAGCATGACTTATAATAAAACTTAAAAAATTATTTTTCTCATTACTCTATTTAAAATATATAAGCTAAATTTGAGTATATTTACATACACAGAATGAAGTTCATGGAGAGAGCAAATATTTATTGCTTTTTTCTTAAATTTAAGGTTGTCTGAAACACATAAATTGAATAAAACCTTTTTTAATTTTGCCACAGTCAGCCAATCACTTCTACTTCTGGTTAGGATATAGAAAGATATCAGCACAATTGCTATCACCATAACAATAATAATAACTTGAATATCTAATTAAATAATTATATAATATATCTCTTTATAGGAGGGCTGGGACCCATGGTAGTTTTCTATCCTAATGGAGTAGTAAGGGAAGAAGGGATCTTTCTTATAAAGGGTGAGGACTATCAGTCTTTCAATTGGCACATAATGACTTCACGTGAGCAGGCATGATGGATGAGAATGCCAAGGTGGTATTACAAGTTAACATGGCAATTCAATATCCAGCCGTCAAATATTTCTCACGGGCCTTTGCCAAATGCCTAGGATTAATACCCTGTAGGCTGAATCATGGCAAAAAAGATGAGATAAATCTTTCAAAAGACCTCCAGGCCTTCACTGAATACAAATCAGTGACCCTTCAAAAGTAGATGGCAGGCAAAATACCTATGAGAAATCTCTGTAAAATACCTAGAGCCTTCAAAAGCACAAAACAGTAGATGATTAAGGTTGGGGTCAGTCAGAGGCTGCTGGGAGAAATATCTATATGGCACTAAGACATTCAACTAATCCAAGGCAGTGACCCTCTTCTCAGGGTACAGACATTCCCCTAGGTGCAGAGGGCAAAACTGGAGAACACAGAGACTACTGGTCTAATTCCCTAAGAGTCTGACAGATGTTCTGTAAAACAAATTTGCTGTAAAGCAAGTATTTTCAACTGGTGTGCCACAAAAATTTTCAAAACATACAATACCTGACTTGTCGGGAACACTGACCTCTTTTTCTCTTATACTGTTGAATTAAAAATAAATGAAAATAGCTGACTGGTATGAATGAACAAAATTATAGAGAATTTTATATATATATATAATTTTATATATATAATTTTATATATAATATAATATATAAAATTATAATATAATTTTATATTATAATTTTTATATATATATATAATTTTATATATATATATTTCACATTGGCAAATATATTTGGGTGTGTTGCAGAATTTCAGTAATTAGTTTATGCATAATATGAAAAATTTTTAAAAAGTTTGAAAATCATTGCTGTAAAGCAAATTTGAAAAGCTGTTTAAGAAACATTTCAGAACAGAAGGGATTAGCCTGAAATATTCAAAGTAATATAAAACATGGGCCTACAACCAAGATTATTTTGCATGGGAATGCTATCATTGAAAACAAGAAAAAATAAAGAGCTTTCCAGAAAAAAATCTAAAATCTAATATCTTTAGATTTGGTATTACCACCAAATCAGTATTACAAGAAATGTTAAAAGGACTGTTTGAAGAAGAAAAAAAAGAACAGAGTAACATAGTTAAAATAATAAAATGGCAATAAGTACATATCTATCATGTTGATGACAGTGGAAAACAATTTCAATAGGTGCATTGTATCAAATTGAGAGTACTTTGAAGGTAACTAAAGTTTAAACATGTAAGAAAAATAATGTTTATAAATTAAAAATAAATACATACTTATCAATAATCACTTCAAATGTAAATGGATTAAATGCTCCAATCAAAAGATATAAGCTAGCTGAATGGATAAGAAAACAAGATCCACAGATATGCTGTCAACAAGAGACTCACCTCAGAATGAAAAATAATTTAAAAAAAAAGAAAGATACACACAAACTAAACGTAAAGGGATAGAAAAAATATTTCATGCAAATAAAAAGAAACTAACAGAAAAGCTGGTGTAGTGATAGTTTATTTTCTGATAAAATAGACTTAAAAACAAAAGCTGCAGTAAGAGACAAAAAAAGAACACTACATAATGATAAAGGGACCAATCCAACAAGAGGATATAACTCTTATAAACATTTATGCACCCAGCATAGGGCAACCTAAATATGTGAAGCAAATCTTGATGGATATAAGGGACAGAATGACAGTAATACAGTCATATTAGGGGATTTTAACACTCCATTGGTATCAGTGGATAGATCTTCCAGTCCAGGTCAGTTATTTTTAATTAATATCTTCAGAGCATTTCATCTTCAAAGCAGCAGAATATACATTTTTTTTCAGGTACACACAGAATATTTTTAGGATAGACCACATGTTAGGACACAAAGGAAATCATAATAAACTGAAATATGAAGTATCTTCTCTGGCTATAATGGTACAAAACTAGAAATAAATAACAAGAAAAAAAATTTTTTTTAAAAGACAAGGAGGCTAAATAACATGTTACTAAACAATGAATGGGTTAACAATGAGATCAAGGAAGAAATAAAAAGAACCTTTAAACAACTGAAAATGAGAACTCAAAAACACAATCTATGAAACACAGAAAAAGTAGTATTAAGAATGAAATTCATAGCATTACAGGCCTACTTCAAGAAACAAGAAAACTCTCAAATAAATAATCTAAATTAACATTTAACAGAACTTGAAAAAGAACAACAAATATAAAATGAGTAGAAAAAAGAGAATAATAAAGACCAGACAGAAATGTACAAAATAGAGCCTAAAATAATTTAAAAAGATTAGTGAAATCTAGAGCTAGTCCATTGTACAGATGAATAAAATTAACAAACACTTAACCATATTCATCAAGAAAATAAGAAAGAGGACCCAAATAAATAAAACCAGAAATTAAAGAGGAGAAGTAACAACAGACACCAAAGAAATACAAAAGATTGTAAAAAAAAATCACAAACATGCCAACATATGGAACAACCTGGATGTAATGGATAAATTCCTAGAAACATAAAGTCTTCCAAAATGAATTAGGAAGAATTAGAGAATCTGGACAAACAGATTACAACTAGTAAAATTTAAGCAGTAATAAAAAACCTTCTTTTTAAGGCTGTATAGTATTCCAATGTTAGAGACTATAATGCTAAATGAAATGAGCCAGTCAGAGAAAGACAAATACTATGTGATCTTACTTATATGTGAAATCTAGTGAACTAAATAAACTGACTAATAACATAGAAACAGAGGCACAAATACATGAAACAGATGGCTGTCAGAGGGATGGGAGGTAAAGGGGACTGGATGAGAGAAGTTGGAAGGATTTGCTAAAGAACATATATGTAAAACTCATAGACACAGAAAGCAATATTGTCGTGGTCAGAGGGAAGGCAGGTGGCAGAAGGGTGAAGGTGGGCAAGGGCAGTGGGTTAGAGACATCTGTAATAGTGTCAACAAAAAACATTTCAAAATAACTCCCAACAAACAAAAATTCTGAACTGGAGAGCTTCACAGAAGAATTTTATCAAACATTGAAAGAAGGAACACCCACCTTTCTCAAATTATTCCAAAAATTTCAAGAGGAGAGAAAACTCCCAGGCCCATTTTATAGACCAGCTTTATCCTCATTCCAGAACCAGACAATGACACTATAAAAAATGAAAATTATAGACCAATAATTGATGCTAAAATCGTCAACAAAATATTAGCAAACTTGAGGCAGAGATTCATTAAAAAGATCATACATAATGATCAAGATAGTTTTATTCCAGGGACACAGGTTGGTACAATATTTGCAAATCAGTAATTGTGATACACCAAATAAAGAAAATGAAAGATAAAAATAATGCAATGATATCAATAGATGCATAAAAGCATGTGATAAAATCCAGCACCCATTTATAATAAAAATTCTCAGCAAAGTAAAAGTAGAGGGAATACACCTCAAGGTAATAAAGGCCACATATGACAAACCTACAGCCAACATCATATTCAACTGGCAAAAAAATATAATGCAAGTATTCCCCTTAAAATCAAAATATAGACAGTGATGTCTGCTTTCACCTCTCTTATTTAACATAGTACTGGAATTCCTAGTCATAGCAATCAGAAGAATAAATAAAAGTCATCCAAATTGGAAAGGAAAAAATTAAAATGTCATTATTTGCGAATGAAATCATACTTTGTATAGAGAATCTTAAAGATGCCACCAACAATTAGAACAAATAAATAAATTCAGTAAAATTACAGGCTACAAAATAAATATAAGGAAATCAGTTGCATTTTTATACAACAATGAACTATCAGAAAGGAAACCTAAAAAAAATTCCATTTGTAATTGAATAAAAAAATGCCTTGAAACATATGCTTTGAAATAAATTTAACCAAGGATGTAAAAGACCAGTACTCAAAATTACATGGAAGAAAGAAATTGATGAAAATACCACTATGTGGAAGCATACACTGTGTCCATGAATTGGAAGAATTAACAGCATTAATTTGTCCATATTACCCAAATTAATCTATAGATTCAATGCTATTCCTCTCAAGATACCTATGGCATATTTCACAGAACTAGTACAAACAGTCCAAAAATTTATTTATTTATTTATTTTTAAATATTTTTTAAATTTAATTCTTGTTCAATTACAGCTTTCTGTCTTATATTCCCAACCCTGCCCGCTCCCCGCCCCATGCTCCCCACCTCCCCCCCATTTCCACCCCCCACCCTTAGTTATTGTCCATGTAGCCTTTATACTTGTTCATGTGAGTCCATCCCCTTTTCCCCTATGATTCTCTCCCCTCTCCCCTCTGGACCCTGTCAGCCTGTTCCCTATTTCAGTATCTTTGGTCATATTTTGCTTGCTTGTTTGTTTTGTTTAGATCCCTGTTAACGGTGATATCATGTGGTATTTGTCTTTCACCGCCTGGCTTATTTCACTCAGCATAATGCTTTCCAGTTCCATCCATGATGTTGCAAAGGGTAGTAGTTCCTTCTTCCTTTACAAACAAATTTCAAAAACCACAGCAATCTTGAGAAAGAAGAACATAGTTGGAGGTACCACAATACTTAAAATCAAACTATATTACAAAGCCATTGTAACCAAATCAGCCTGGTACTGGTATAAACACAGACACCTATGTGTCAATGGAATAGAAGAGAGTCCATAAATAAACCCATGCCTTTATAGTCAATTAATATTTGACAAAGGAGACAAGAGCATACATTGGAATAATGACAGTCTCTTTGATAAATGTGTTGGTAAAATGAAACAGGAACATGCAATAAAAATGAAATTAGTCCACCAACTTACATCATAGAGAAAAAATTCAAAGTGGATAAAATACTTAAACGTAAGTAAAAAATCATAAAAATTCTAGACGAATACACAGTCAGTAAAATCTCAGACATCTTTCATAGCAATGTTTTTGGCAATATATTTCCTTGGGCCTGTAAAACAAAAGAAAAAATGAACAAATTTGATTATATTAAACGAAAAAGTTTGTGCAAAAAAATTAACAAGATGAATCAGACATATTAGTCAATTAATTACATATTTGATAACAGTATAATTTCCAAAATACGTAAAGAACTTATATACCTCAGCAGCAGGAAAACAAACAGCACAACTGAAAAATAGCCAACGGACCTGAATAGACACTTCTCTAAAGAGGACATACAGATGGCCAATAGACATATGAAACAATGCTCAAAATCACTAATTATAAGAATGTTCAAATTAAAACCATAATGAGGTATCACCTCACAGTTGTCAGAACAGCTATTATTAACAAATCAACAAACAAGTGTTGGAAAGGGCGTGGGTTAAGGGAACCCCAGTGCACTGTTGGTGGGAATGCACACTGGTACAGCCACTGTGGAAAACAGTATGAAGTTACCTCAAAAAATTAAAAATAGGACTTCTTTTTGACCCAGAGATCACACTTCAGGGAATACTTTTTAAGAAACCCACAACATTAATTCAAAACAGTAAACACACCTCTATTTTTATAGCAGCATGATTTATAGTAGCCAAGGCTTATAAACAGCCCAAGTGCCCATCAGTAAATGAGTGTATTAAAAAAGCTATCATATATTTTACAATGTAATCCAGCTATATTTTTTAAAGAAAATCTTACCTTTTGCAATGACATGAGTGGAACTGGAGATAATTATGAAAATCGAAATAAGCCAGTCAGAGAAAGATAAGTACCATATGATTTCATTCAAACATGAATTCTAATGAAAGAAAAAAAACCCTAACAAATAAAATAGAAAAAGACTCATAGAGAACAACTGACAGCTCTCTGAGGTGAGGGAAAGTTGAAGGGTTGGGGAAAAGAGTGAAGGTATTACGATAAAAAAAATCCTCACAGGCACAATATAGGCAGCATTGTGTAATTACCAGGTGGAAATGATGGTGAGGTTGTAGAAGTGGGTACTGGGGGGATAAATGGTGATGGAAGGAAGCTTAAGTTGGGGTGGCAAATACATAATATGATGTACAAATGATATGTTATAGAATTGTACACTTGAAACCTAAATAATTTTATAAACCAATGCCACTCCAATAAATTCAATGAAAATAATTTTTAAAAAGAGAAAGAGAGAGAGAGAAGGAAGAGAAAAGGATGGGGGAGGGGGGGGAAGAGAGAGAGAGAGGAAAAGAAGGAAGGAAAGAAAAGGGAAAGGGAAAGAAAGGAAAGGGAGACAAAGACAGAGAAAGAAAATGCTGGTCCATGGTCTGTAAGGCTCAAAGACAACCTTGGTAGTTTTGCAGGGCTTAGTTTTACTGAAGGGGAAGTCAATGCTGTACTGAAAACACATGAAGCTTTTGATAAATCTAATCTAACTAAGCTGGCACAACATAATAAAATTGCAGTTCATCTCCAGATCAGATTGACTTAACCCCTTTTTCTGCTACTAGCATTTTGGCATAAGAATGTGTTATGGACTATATATTTGTGTCTATCAAAAGTCATATATTGAAGAACAACCCAAGTAGCTATATTTAGAGATAGGCCATCTAGAGAAGTAATTAAAATTAATGGAGTCATGAGAATTAGTGTACTTATGTGAAAAGACTCTAGGCCTTGCTGGCTCACTCTTTCTTTCTCCACACATGTGCACCAAGAACAAAACAAGTGAGGACAAAGTAAGAAGGCAGTTCTGAAGAGAGTCAGAACTGAAGAGAGTCATCAGAAACTAATTTGGCTGGACCTTGATCTTAGTCAACTAACAGCTGGAATTGTGAGAAAACTAACTTTCAGTTTTTTAAGCCACCCAATCTATGGTACTATGTGATGGCAGCCCATGGTGACCATAGAAGAGGGTATGTCCCTTTCTATGAGGAGATATTAACCTAATTTCTTCTCTTCTTTTGCATATAGTGTCCCAATAATTGTGTATCACCCAAAAAGCACAAGTAGGCTTTAGATAACACAAATGAAGTAATGTTTGAAGTGTTGAATGGGAATGGTTCCCATTGACAGAGAACCATTCATAAGATGAGAAGAAGAAACTGGTAGAGACAGGCAAAAAAGAAGTGGAGGGCAAATTGATATAGAAAGAACCTGGAGAGATTGAGGTTGGTTATATTTGCTTACTGAGACAAGTGTTGTTTGCATAACACAGGACTTAACTACATTCACTTTATGACATTTACTTAGTTTTATTCCTGAAACCTATTTTACCACATCTTCCTCCTTCCATATGAACCAGCATAAGTGAAGTACTTTTTCTGAAACCAAAAGATCTCTGACTTAAAAAAATCAGATTCTCAAATAGATTTGATTCACACTAGAATTCTTCATTTTAAAGTCAAATGTTATATTTTCAAAGTCCCTTTATTCTGTAAAATGAATTCTGCTTTCTTGCTAATATTTTTTTCACATTTATTTCAGGGAAATATAAAAAGAATATTATAGATCAGGTTTTGTATTTTATTCTTTAAGAAAGGCATATTTTCATATGTTAAATAAAAGTAGTAGGACTGAGAAATTGAATATGGTTTGATAATATAGGAGAGTAATATTTCTGACATTACAGTAATCCTTTTTCGTTTTTTGCAACTTAGAAATTGTGAATTGTTTATTTCTGGAATTTTTTTCTTTTTTTGTTGTTTTTTAGTGACAGCTGTCTCACCGTTTTCCCCACTACTCTCCCCTGTCCCATCCCCAACTAGCACAGTCAATTCCACTCATTGTCCGTGCCCATGAGTCCTCTGTTCATGTTCCTTGGCTTGCCCCTTCCCCTTCTTTTCCCTATACCTTCCCCTCTGGTCACTGCCAGCTTGTTCTTTATTGCCAAGTTTCTGGTTCCATTTTGTTCCCTTATTTGTTTTGTTGATTAGGTTCCACTTATAAGTAAGATCATATGGTTTTTGTCTTTCACCGCTGAGCTTATTTCACTTAGCATAATATTCTCCAGTTTCATCCAAGCTGTTGCAAAAAGTACAAGTTCCTTCTTTCTTTCTGCTGTATAGTATTAAATCACTTGAGAATATTATTTCAGTGGGAAATAAAAGAGCCAAGTATGATGAAAGATCCAAGTTTACATGCAAAATGAAAATAAAAGTTAATATTAAATACATTAATTTTAAGAGATGCTTACAGACCCCTGTTAGAATATACTTATTCTATACCTGGTGAGACATCAAACTGCCAACATTCTTTTCCTATTCTATTGAAAACTGTATTTGATTTCATCAACCTGATTTCAAAATCTTCCCTGCAAATTTAGAACCATTCTTACCTAATTGCATCATTTCTCAGCAATTCAAGAAAAAAAAGAACTGAGGTGTCACCCTTAATACTTCCTTTTCCACATTTTTGTGTCATGTATTCTGGTTATATAATAAAGATTATGTAATATAAGGATATTTGGCATTAAAATATGTCAGTTTGATGTAATTTTAAATCACCTATTTAAAAAGCAAAATAATTCTGAATGTTGATCTAACCTCAAAACTTCAATTCTCTAGGTTCTGGAAACACTTAAGGTTTAGAATCCAGGGAAAATAGACTGGGATGATCAGTTAGACTTTCAACAGATATAAATTTGTTTTATTAAGAGGTAGGAAGTGACTGTGTCTCTAAACATGTTTCCTACAGCAATCAAAGATGGCAAACATATGAACTCAAGTCAGGATAGCAAAGGAAAGATTAGAAGTTTAATTCAATTTATTCTGCCACTGTTTATAGAACTAAATACATACCTTTTACCCCAAAATGTCATTTAATGACTATACAACCTCTCATCCTATTGCACTATCATGCATATAACATATTAAATAGAGTATTTAGTATTTTTTCATTTTTCTTCGTGGCTTTTCAAGAACCTGAATATATATTTGCTATGAAAATGATCACTTCAATAAATTCGAAAATAATATCTATGTGCTATTGAAATCTGAAACAAATGTTCCATAAAAGTTGTAGGATCAAAGTAATAAAGATATCAAAATATGAGAAACTTGGGTGATAGTTTTTTTATACTTTACCCCTTCCACTTTTAAAATAATCTTTACTGTAAAATGATTGTTTTAATGCACATATTTGAAGTTGGTAAGTCCATGATTTTGACAAATGTACATATTCATATAATGACCACCCCAATTAATATATGAGTATCTCGCCCTGGCTGGTGTAGCTCAATGGATTGAGCGTGGGCCTGTGAACCACATGATCGAGGTTCGATTCCCAGTCAGGGCACATGCCTGGGTTGCTGGCCAGTTCCCAGCAGGGGACATATGAGAGGCAACCATACATTGATATTTCTCTCCCTCTCTCCTTCCCTTCCCCTCTAAAGATAAATAAATAAAATTTTTAAAAAAATATATGAGTATCTCTAACTGATAAGAAAGCTCACTTAGACCCTTAATAAGTCACTACCCTTTACCTACCCACAATCATCCCCAGGTAACAAATAATCTTATTTCTATCACGGTAGAATAATTTTACCATTTGTAGAATTTCAAATAAAATGAAGTATATAGAATATATCATTCTGACCCTGTTTTCTTATTTCTCTGCACAAAATTTTGTGGCATGTCTTTGTGTTGTTATCAATAGTTTGTTCCTTTTTATTTCTGAGTAGTGTTTCCTTCTATGAACATTACATGATTAGATTTCTTTTTCCTTTTGGTTAACAGATATATTTATGGTTCTCAGTCTGGGTTCACTATAAATTTTAAAGAAGCTTAGAACACTTGTGTTTTCATGACAATACCAACTCTTTGGGGGTAAATCCTTAGGAATAAATTTGCTAGGTCATAAGGAAGTGAATCTTTAATTTTATAAGATTGCTAGACTGCTCTCCAAAGTAGTTCCAAGTTTGACACATCAATCGACAATACATATGAGCTCAGACTGTGCCACATACTTGCTATCATTTTATATTGTGAGGTTATTTTTAAATATTTTTAAACTAATTATTTTTCAAGTACAGTTTTCTGTCTATTACTCCCATTCCAATCCATCCCCTATAATCCCCCCTCTCATTTCCACCCTTCTCAGTTGTCCATGTATCCTTTATATATGTTCCTCTAAATCCCTCCTCCGTTTCCCCTGAAATTCCCTCCCCTCTCCCCTTGGTAAGTGTCAACCTGTTCTCTATTTCAGTGTCTTTGGTTATATTTTGCTTACTTCTTTGTTTTGTTGTTTAGCTTCCTGTTAAAGGTGAGATCATATGGTATTTGTCCTTCAACACCTGGCTTATTACACTCAGCATAATGCTTTCCAGTTCCATCCATGTTGTTGCAAAAGGTAGGCGCTCCTTCTCCCTTTCTGTGATATAGAATGCCATTGTATATATGTACCACAGCTTTTTGCTCCATTCATTTACTGATGGGCACCTAGGTTGCTTCCAGCTCTTGGATATTGTAAATTGTGCTGCTATCAACATTGTGGTGCATATGTTCTTTGAGATTGGTGTTTTAGGGTTCTTAGGATACAATCCTAGCAGTGGAATTGCTGGGTCAAAAGGCAAGTTCAATTTCAGTTTTCTGAGAAAATTCCATACTGTTTTCCATAGTGGTTGTACCAGTCTGCAATCCCACCAACAGGGGACCAAAATCCCCTTTTCCCCACAACCTCTCCAACATTTGTTGTTTATTCCTTTGTTTATGATAGCCATTCTCACTGGTGTAAAGTGGTATCTCATTGTAGTTTTAATTTGCATCTCTCTGATAGCTAGCAATATTGAGCATCTCTTCATGTGTCTCTGGATCCTCTATATGTCCTCCTTGCAGAAGTGTCTGTTCAACTCCTTTCCCCATTTTTTAATTGGGTTAGTTGTCTTCTTAGAGTGGAGTCGTGTGAGTTCTTTGTGTATTTTGGAGATTAAACCTTTGTCTGAGGCATCATTGGCAAATATGTTTTCCCAAATAGTTGCTTCTCTTTTTATTTTAATGCTGTTTTCTTTAGCTGTGTAGAAGCTTTTTATTTTGATGAGATCCCATTTGTTTATTCTTTCCTTTATAGTCCTTGCTCTAGGGGACATATCAGTAAAAATATTGCTGCCTGAAATATCTGAGATTTTCCTGCCAAAGTTCTCCTCTAGGACTTTAATGGTTTCACAGCTTATATTTAAGTCTTTTATCCACCTTGAATTTATTTTGGTGTATGATGTAAGTCGGTGCTCAAGTTTCATTTTTTGCATGTAGCTGTCCAGTTCTCCCAATACCATTTGTTGAAGAGGCTATCTTTACCCCATTTTATGTTACTACTCCCTTTGTCGAATATTAATTGACTGTAGAGAGTTGGGTTTATTTCTGGGTTCTCTATTCTGTTCCATTGGTCTATGTGCCTGTTTTTATGCCAGTACCAGGCTGTTTTGATTACAGTGGCCTTGTAATACAGTTTGATATCACGTATTGTGATCCCTCCTACTTTGTTCTTCTTTCTTAACATTGAAGCTGCTATTCGTGGTCTTTTGTGGTTCCATATAAATTTTTGAAGTGTTTGTTCTATGTCGGTGAAATATGCCATTGGTACTTTAATAGGTATTACATTGAATCTGTAAATTGCTTTGGGTAGTATGGACATTTTGATGATGTTAATTCTTCCAATCCATGAACACGGTATATGTTTCCATTTGTTTGTGTCTTCCTTGATTTCTTTCTTCAGTGCTGTGCACTTTTCTGCATACAGGTCTTTTACCTCCTTCGTTAGGTTTATTCCCAGATATTTTATTTTTGTATTTTCTATATCCAATGGGATTTTTTTCTTGATTTCTACTTCTGCTGATTTATTGTTAGTATAGAAAAGTGCCTTTGATTTCTGGATATCGACTTTGTATCCCACTGTTTTGCCAAATTAATTTATTAGTCTGAGCAGTTTTTTGGTAGAGTCTATAGGCTTTTCGATGTACACTATCATGTCATCTGCAAACAATGCCATTTTTGTTTCCTCCTTTCTGATTTGAATGCCTTTTATTTCCTTTTCTTGCCTGATCGCTGAGGCTAAAACTTAGAACACTATATTGAATAGAAGTGGTGAAAGTGGGCAACCTTGTCTTGTTCCTGATCTTAGTGGAAAAGCTTTCAGTTTTTGCCCATTCAGTATGATGTTGGCTGTAGGTCTTTCATATATGGCCTTTATTATGTTGAGGAATGCTCCCTCTATTCCCATTTTTCTGAGTACCTTTATCATAAATGGGTGTTGTGCCTTATCTAAAGGTTTTTCTGCATCTATTGATATGACCATGTGGTTTTTTTCCTTGCTTTTGTTTATGTGGTGTATTACATTTACTGATTTGTGGATATTGAACCATCCTTGCATCTCTGAGATGAATCCCACTTGGTCGTGGTATATGATCTTTTTGATGTATTGTTGGATGCGATTTGCCAATATTTTGTTGAGGATTTTAGTATCTATGTTCATCTGCAATATTGGCCTGAAGTTATCTTTCTTTGTTGTGTCTCTATCTGAGTTTGGAATTAGGATGATGCTGGCTTCATAAAAAGAGTTTGGGAGTTTCCCATCATTTTGGATTCTTTGGAATAGTGTGTGAAGAATAGGGGTTAGCTCTTTCTTAAATGCTTTGTAGAATTCTCCTGTGAAACCATCTGGTCCAGGCGTTTGTGCGATGGGAGTTTTTTGATTACTGCTTCAATTTCATCTGCTGTTATTGGTCTGTTCAGGCTTTCTACTTCTTCTTCATTGAGTTTTGCAAGATAATATTTTTCTAGAAATTTTTCCATTTCACCTAGGTTTTCAAATTTCTTGGCATACAGTTTTGCATAGTAATTTTTTACAATCCCTTGTATTTCTATGGAATCAGTTATGGTTTCTCCTCTTTCATTTCTGATTGTGTTTATTTGGATCCTCTCTCTTTTTTTCTTACTGAGCCTACTTAAAGGGTTGTCTATTTTGTTTATCTTTTCAAAAAACCAACTCCTGGATTCATTGATCCTTAGAATTGTGCTTTTAGTCTCTATGTCATTTAATTCTTCTCCGATCTTTGTTATTTTCTTCCTTCCACTTGCTCTGGGCTGTGTTTGTTGTTGTTCCTCGAGTTCTTGCAGGCATCAGGTTAGGTTGTTTGTTTGAAATGTTTCTATCTTCTTTAGGTAAGGCTGTATTGCTATGAGCTTCCCTCACGGGACTGCCTTGGCCGTGTCCCATAAGTTTTGGGTTGTTGTGAGTTCATTTTCATTTGTTTCCAGAAACTTTTTGATTTCTTCCCTAATTTCAATCTTGACCCATTGGTTGTTTAATAGCCTACCATTCAGTCTCCATGATTTAGGGTGCTTTGGGTTTTTTCCTGTGGAGTTAGTTTCCAATTTCAGTCCCTTTTGATCAGAGAAAATGCTTGGTATGATTTGTATTTTCCTTTATTTGTTGAGTCTCGTTTTGTGTCCTATCATGTGGTCTATCTTTGAAAATATTCCATGTGCATTTGAAAGGAATGTGTATTTAGCTTCTTTGGGATGAAGGGCTCTATATATATCAGTCAAGTCCATTTCATCTAAGGTGTTGTTTAGCACAGCTATATCTTTGTTGATCTTTTGTTTGGAAGATTTGTCCATTTTAGACAGTGAGGTGTTAAAATCCCCTACTATAATTGTGTTGCTGTCAATATCTTTCTTGAAGTCTTCTAGGATTTTTCATATATATATTTGGGTGCTCCTATGTTGAGTGCATGTATATTTAGGATGTTAATGTCTTCTTGGTGAATTCTTCCCTTGAGTATTATGCAGTGACCTTCTGGGTCTCTCTTTATGGCTCTTATTTTGTAGTCTATTTTGTCTGATATTAGATTTGCTATGCCAGCTTTTTTTCTTGACCATTTGCTTGGAAAATTTGGTTCCAGCCTTTCACTTTTAATCCGTGATGGTCTTTTGTCCTGAGGTGAGTCTCCTGTAGGCAGCATATGTGTGCACCATGCTTTCTTATCCATTCAGCTATACTATGTCTTTTGATTGGTGCTTTTAATCCATTTACATTTAAGGTTATTATTGATAGGTACTTATTCATTGCCATTTTTGTGCCACAGTTCCTCTCTCTCTCTGTCTTTTCCTTCCTTTCCTTAAAGCAGTCCTTATAGTATTTCTTACAGAGCTGGTTTGATGGAGGCATATTCTTTTAGACTTCTTTTGTCTTGGAAGCTCTTTATTTGGCCTTCTATCTTGTTTGAGAGCCTTGCTGGGTAAAGGAGCCTTCATTGTAGGCCTCTGGTTCTCATTATTTGAAATATTTCTTACCATTCTCTTCTTGCTTGGAGTGTTTCCATTGAGAAGTCAGTAGCTAACCTTATTGGGGCTCCCTTGTATGTTACTTCCATTTTCTCCCTTGCTGCCTTTAAGGTTCTCTCTTTGTCTTGGAATTTTGCCATTTTAATGATGATGTGTCTTGAAGTGGGCCTCTTTGTGTTCCTGTTGAATGAGACTCTCTGTGATTCCTGGATTCATGTAACTTTTTCTCTCTTCAAATTAGGACTATTTCACATAGGTTTTCTATCCCTTGTTCTTCTTCTCCTTCTGGTATTCCTATTATTCGGATATTATTACATTTCATATAGTCTTGCATTTCTCTTAGTCCCTCTTCATTCTTTTTGAGCCTCTTTTCCCTTTCTTGTTCTTTCTGGGTGATTCTTTCTACTGTGTCTTCTAACTCGCTGGTCCGATCTTCTGCCTCATCGATCGTGCTTTTCATTCCTTCTACTGTGTTCTAAAGTTCCGAAATTGTATTCTTCATTTCCTCTTGTCCTTTGGTGATAGTTTCTATTTCCTTTTTCATGTTGATATATTTTGCAGAGAGCTCATTGTAGCTCCCCTCCAGTTTCTGGTAGCTCCCGTCTAGTTTCTGGTAGCTCATTGTGAGCTCTTTGAATTTCCTGTTAACTAGTGCTTTGAATTTAACATCTGATAGCTGACTTGGCTCTCTTTCATCTAACATTATTTCTGAGACTTCCACCTTTCCTTTCATTTGGGCATTGTTTCTTTGTCTTCCCATTGCTTATGAGACTCTTCTTGTTAGCCTCAGCTTCTTAAATTGATCTGTTCTGACTCCCTGGGTTTATAGGGTGAACTTCTGTGGTAGAGTACCTGTGAAATTCAGTGGTGCAGTCTCCTGCATGTATCTTGATGTTCTCCACTTCCACCTACTCCTTTCTTTGTGTATGTGTGATCAGCTGGAGGGGGAGGCAAAATGGTTTATGACAGCAGGAGGGTACTTTATGATATTTACACTCACAGCCGATACAGAGGAGACAGAAGATCTTTAGGCTCCATACAGTGTTAACTGTAATCTTCAACCCAATTTACCACTTTTAAGAAAGAATAGACCAAAGATAAGTCTCTTGTTGAGCAGGGAAGACTTTTGGGTTGAACTAGAAAGCAGTCAGTTTGATGGTGTTCAGATTTTGAGGTAAGTTGACAGTAAATAATAGTAAATATGTGCAGCATGTGAGCAAGTAAAGTTACTCACTATAGTAATAGAATTCAGGAACCTGTAAAGTGGGTTAAGACCTAAGAGATGTTTTGTGAAATATTTACAGTGGTATGGAAAGCAACGAACAAACAAATAAACACACACAAAAAAGGCAAGAGAAGTGAGGAAAAAGCAATAAGTTTGGAATGAAAGGAAGAAGGACTAAAACAGGAAAAAGAAAGTAGAGGAACAAAGTACTGAAATATAGAGCAACAATAAAATTTAAAAAAATATACCTTTACTGAAAAAAAAGTTTTAAAAAAAGTTTAAGAAAAGGTAAAAAAAAAAAAGTTAAAAAAAAAACCCCTCTCTTGTTGATTTCAAACTGTCCAATCCAGTTTTTTGGTTTCGGCAGTAGTTCTCTGTGGGATGGGTTGTAGGCCCAGGCGCACTCCCTCGTGCCAGCCAGGCTACCAGACTGGGGTGTGGGCGCCCGCACACCCGACAGGCTGCCTGGGTCCCACGGGATCTGGTACTGGTCCTTCCCAGTCCTGAGGCTGGGTGAGAAGGAAGTCAAGCTGCCTTCACAGGAGAACACCTCAGTCCACTTTCCAATAAAAACTTCTCCAGAAAGCGTGCTTCTCAGCCCAGCCCAATCCCCAACCTGACCGGTTAAGACAACGCTCTTCTCAAATTTCCTGAGCTGGCAGGCTGGTGGGCTGGCAACCACAGAGATTGCAACTGAACATGGGCCCCTGTCCTTGCCACCCTCCCTGCAAACCTAGGCAGACAGGTCTCTGCCACCCAGCCCCACCTAGATGGGGAAGGATGGAGTCAGCTCTCTTCCAAGGACCCCGCAGCTGGCCCAAGGCTCCACTGGGTGCCGGGCTCCCAATGAGTCCATTGTGGCTCTGGCAATGGCCACAGACGGAAGCCTCTACACCCCTAACATGGTGGCTCCGAGGCGTTACAGGCTGGCTGAGGGCAGCCAGCCCTGCCGCTGCCCCTTTTGTCTTTACTCACAGGTGCTGGGCTCCCGATGAGTCCTCTGTGGCAGACGCCCCTGTCACTGGGCGCAGATGGAAGCCTTTGGGCCCCGATCGTTGCAGCAGCCATGGCTCAGGGATGTTATGCGCTGGCCAGGGGCTGCCGCCAGTGAGGCCGCCTCTGTCCTACTCAAGTCCCTGAGACCCCAGCAACATGTAGCTGTCTGGTCTGTCACTATCTCTGGTCTCTTATTTTCATAAATGCTGGCAATTGTTGGTTGGGGAATTGATTGCTCTGTTCTTCAGTAGATCTGCCAGGATTTTCTCCTAGGGGTACGAGAACTGGAGTCACTCCGTCTCTGCTGCCATTTTCTTCCTTATATTGTGAGGCTTTTAAATTGTAGCCATTCTATGATTCTCTCAGCCTGTTCCGTATTTGAGTGTCATTGGTCATATTTTGCTTGCTTGTTTGTTTTGTTTAGAAAGGGGAGGGACTCACATGAACAAGTATAAAGGACACATGGACAATAATTAAGGTTGGGGAGGAAATGGGAGGGAGGTGGGGAGCACTGGGAGGGGCAGGGCAGGGAATATAAAACAGAAAACTGAACTTGAATAAGAATTAAATAAATTAAAAAATAAAATATTGTAGCCATTCTATTGCTTTTAGTTTTCATTTCTTAGATGACTAACAATGTTGAGCATATTTTTAATAAATGTTTTATTTTAGAACAATTTATACTTACAGAAAATTGTGAAGAGGCTATGGAGTTTCCCTATACTCTGGACCCAGTTCCTCTTGGTATCTTACACTGATGTGATATTTGTTACCACTAACAAGTGAATATTAACCTGTTATTATTAAAGCCCATGCATGATTCATAATTTCTTAATTTTTTTTACCTAGCATCACTTAGCTGTTCAGGATCCAGATCTTCTTATCATAGTCTGATTCTCTGGTAATAGTCTCTGGATTAGTCCAGGAGTCTCCACAACTCCTAAACTACTGTCCTTAATTTTTCATACATTACAGTTCCCTTTTTGTGCTCTAATGTTCTATGGATTTTGACATATGTGTAACACCATGTGCCCACCATTATAGCATCATAGAGAATAATTTTACTGCTCTAAAAAAATTCTCTGCTTGCCCTGGCTGGTGTGGCTCAGTGGATTGAGCACCAGCCTGTGAACCAAAATGTTCCTGGTTCAATTCCCAGTCAGGGCACATGCCTGGGTTGTGGGCCAGGTCTCACTTGGGGACACGTGAAGGCAACCACATACTGATTTTTTTCTCCTTCTTTTTCTCCCTGCTTTGTCCCTCTCCAGAAATAAATAAATAAAACATTTAAAAAATTTTGTGCTTCATCTACTTACCCCTTTTCTTAACTTCTGGCGACCAGTGATTATTTTATTATCTATAATTTTATTTTTCCAGAATTGTATAGAATTGAAATCATACATTTTTAAACTGGTTTCTTTCTTTTAGCAATATGCATTTCATGTTTCTATATGACTTTTCATGGCATGATATCTTCTGTACTTTTTATCCCTGAGTAATTTTTTTGTTTGGTTATAACACAATTTGTTTATCAGTTCACTTGTGGAAAAACACATTCATTATTTATATTTTTAGATAATTATGAATGAATCTTCTATAAATATGTGCATATTTTGTATAAAAATAAATTTCCACATAAATTGGAAGATGCTTAGGAGTATGATGGTTTGAATTATATGCTAAGACTGTGTTTAGCTTCATAGAAACTGCCAAATCATTTGAATTTGGCTGCAGTCTCCATTTACATTTTCATCACCAGTGAGGGAATATCCCACTGCTCAGCATATTTGCCAATGTTTTGAATTTTCAAAAAAATATTTTATTTTATTTTATTCTAATGTAGTGACATCACATTATTTTAATTTCCAAATAAATGATTTTCTTATTTTTTAAGCTGAATAATAGTCCATTGTATGCATATACCACATTTTTTCTGCACTTTTTTATTGTTTATGCTATAACAGTTGTTCCCACTTTTCCCCCCTTTTACTACTTCTACCCAGCCTCACCCTCTCCCTTCCCTCAGTCAATCCCCATATCATTGTCTCCCACCTTAGATCTTGTGTAAATGTTCTTTGGTTAATCCTTTCACCATCTTTTATTCAGTCTCCCACGTCCCCTCTGGCAGCTGTCATTCTGTTCCACACATCTATGTTTATCTATGTTTCTGTTTCTATTTTGTACATTAGCTCATTGTGTTTATTATATTTCATATATAAGTGAGATCATGTGACATTTGTCTTTTACTGAATGGTTTATTTCACTTAGCGTGATACTTTTGAGGCCCATCCATGCTGTCACAAAATATTCTATTATGGAAATATACAGCTGCTTTTTTATCCACTCAAATAGCACTTAGACTGTTTCCAGATCTTGGCTATTGTAACTAACCCTGCTAGGAATGTAAGCATGTATACGTTTATTTTTGTAATGGTGTTTCAGGTGTCTGTAATGGCGATTCTTAGGATATATTCCTAGAAATGTAATTACTAAGTCAAAAGGGAGTTCCATATTTATTTTTTTGAGGAAACTCCATATTGTTTTCTACAGTGGCTGCACCAGAGTGCATTCACCAACAATACACTAGGGCTTCCTTTTCTCCACATCGTCATCAAGACTGGTTGTTTGTTCATTTATTGATGATAACCATTCTGACAATTGTGAAGTGATATATCATTGTGATTTTAATTTGCATCTCTATGATACAGATAGCTCATAGACATATGAAAAATACTATATTCCACATTATCCATTCATTTGTTGATGAAGTGTAACAATGTATTTAACTATTTTTCTTTGCAAATTTTTAAGTATTTGACTCACATTTTCATGCATCGCCAATAGGTACAAACTCATTATGAATTTATGTCTTCTTTGAGATGTGATTCCACATTTTTAAAACTTTTGTGTAAAAATCAAATCTTTAATACAAGCAGATCAACAGAAGCTAATGTTAGTAGAACATACTATTTTTCCATATGGGGACTCTTCTGTTTCTATTAAAAATAGGTGTATGTAGCTATTTTCTTTCGAATCCAGAAATTCACATATGCATGAAAATCATGTTAGAAATTTGTTAAAATTATGTTATCAGGCCTTGTATTGTCCAGAGCAGGAGCAGGGAAAAATTCAAAGTAACCCCTTTATCAAAATGTAATACCCTTTTTCTATTACTGATAATCTTCCTTGTCCTGAAGGCTACTGTTTCTGAAATTAATATACCGATTTCAGCTTTCTTCTGGCTGGTATATTAGCATGGTGTGCCTTTTTTTCCATTTTAGTTAGTGCATATTATCAACTTTTAGCATGCAATTTTTAAGTCAGTTATGATGTGTCAAGAAATAGGAATGGAGGTAAATTATCTTTTAATGTGAAGCTTTGCATTATTTTTTTAAAGTTTGACCATTTTATAACTATCTAATAATAAGACTGTAATCCACAGGGATTACAGTTATAATACTGTAATGATTCTGTCATTAATAAGTTATCGCAAAAGGTGGAACCTAATCAACAAAACAAGCAAACAAGCAAAATATAACCAGAGGCATCAAAATATAGAACAGACTGACAGTAACCAGAGGGCAGGGAAGAGAGGGATACCAGGGGAAATAAGTGGAAGGGTCATCAAGGAACGTGCATAAAGGACACAAGGACAAAACCAAAGTGGGGTAGGATGGAGCATGGGAGGTGGGGGGGGGTGGGACAGGGGAGAGTGGTGAGGAGAAAATGGAGATAACTACACTTGAACAACAACAACAACAAATAAAAGTTTATATTTTTGTATTGAGAAAAATAAATCAAATTTATACTAGAATATTTAAATATTTAAGTATAGTGTTGGACCATACACAAAAAATTTCATTAAATACAGCAATTTCCCTTAAGCCAATATGACCTAATTTATACATGTAAAAATTTTATACCTTTAACAGGCGATACAAGTATTAATATTTTAGGTTTCATGAGAAATATTACAAGTAATGACAATGGACAGTAAAACTAATGCGGTAAAATGCATTCTGACACTCTTAGACTTCATTGCGACCATTTCAGATGTTTTCTTTTTAAAATTATAATGAGTATACTGAAAAATGGAGTATGCCATTTTTATGCTGATTTATACAAACCTGTGGGGTGGAACAAAACCTCTTCTTAAGTATAATATAACTCCTTAAATAAATACAACCCCTTGCTTATTTCCACAGTAATACATATTACTATACTGGACTAGAGTTACTATTAACTCTATTGATGTGGTGACACATAGCTGGAGGGAAAGTGTTGTACAACTCTATGATTAAGTCTCAATCTTTTAGTGAGCCTATATTATTGATCTGTTGGTATTTAATGTGTTTCTCAACTATTCCCACCCCCTGTAGATGAGGCAGGTAGGATTGAGGGGGTGGAATTCAGTAATTTTCATTCCATTGGGTTAAATAAGGTTCTGGCAAAGTCTTTTCCACTGCTGAGGAAGACTTTTCTATGGCATATACTCTGGGCATATTTAAAAAAGGTTATTTTTCCACTCCTCCTGAGAAAACAAGAAGTTGTTTTTCTGTTTTGTTTGCTTGTTTGTTTGGTTTTTCCTACAACATGAGATTCTGTTTTGTCATTGTGGTTCATGCGGATCGCATGTTTCTCTAAAAACAGGCCCCCTAAGGGTTTGTGGCTCTGAAACAGCCAATGCTATGCCTCCAGTAATTCATTAAATGTACCATGTAGTTTATGGCTGTAGCGACTATTGCTCTAGGTAAGCAGATCTCAGCTGTGTCTTTCCATACTCACTTGTCTCTAAAGATATGTTGTAAGGATGGGAGTGACAGTCTTCAGAGTTTACATTTCAAAACTGAATCTGGAACTCTATGTTGAACATACTTTCATGGACTTATTGGCCATTCATATGACTACTTTGCTAATTATTGTTCATATTTTAATAGTTTTAATTTTTCTAAAATTATGTTTTGTTTTTACATAATCTGTATATGCTTACTTTTCAGATATATGTTTCAAATAATTTCTCCAAGCATATGGCTTGCATGTTTATTTTCTGGATATTGTTCTACTGAAAAAATGTTTCTAATTTTATGTAGTCTCTTTTATTAAACATTTCTGTTTTTATGGTTATTGCTTTATAGCCTATGAAAAATTTGCCTATGCTAAGTTAGCAAGATTTTATCCAATATTTTATTTTGGAATCATTACAGTGTTACATTTGATATTTAACTCTATGATTCAATTTAAGTCAATTTTGTGTCAAGTGTGATGGTGACATAAGTACAGAGGCTCATTTTTTTTCATATTGTACTCAGTTTTTTCAGCACAATTTGTTAAAAAAGATATTCTTTTTCTAACTGATATATGTCAATGTCTCCATCAAAAATCAACTGATCATATAAGCGTACCATCCTTATATGAATAATAAGAACCATGATCCTATCTATTTAAAACCAAATACATATGTTTTAAATACTTTTTAAAAATAACCCACATAAATACATCTCCAGTTGGGTTGTGTGATTGAAGTTCATTGTTTGTTTTCAAATAACGTTAATTTTTCATGTTAGTTATTTTTTACATTTTTAAAATAATGGCCAATTTTCCATACTAAAATAAATTGAAAACATATTTAGCACTGCATTTAAAAGGGTGTTTTCTTTGGGTTTTTAATTCTCTTCAAAAAAGAGATTGTTTAATTTACTGAAAATACCAACTTGCTACTTTTTTAGCTATTAAGAATTTTTTCAAAGCAAATAAATAAACAAATACATAATTATATAAAATTGTATTTGTTAAACTGAATCTAAAATGATTGATGGTGACTTAAAACACATAATTTTAAAAAATATTTTATTTATTTATTTTTAGAAAAGGGGAGAGAAGGAGAAAGAGTGGGAGAGAAATGTCAATGTGTGGTTGCCTCTCATGTGTCCTCTACTAGGGACCTGGCCTGCAATCCAGGCATGTACCCTGATTGGGAATCGAACCAGCAACCCTTTGTTTCACAAGCCTGTGCTCAATCCACTGAGCTACACCAGCCAGGGCTAAAACACATAATTTTTTATGTTGTTTTGTCAGGGTTGTAAACAAAATCAGTACATAACAACTTATCACTACCCATTTTCACATATTAAATATCACAATATATATTATATATCATATTACATACACTATATTTCTCTCTTTTCTATTGCCACCCAAACCCTTAGAAGGTTAAGCCTTCGGCTTGCTTAAACCCTTTGGAATCTGGCTGCTGCCCCTAAATTTTACTGAAGTTGGATTTAAAATGATAATCGCCTCACAGTAGGAAAATCCAATCTTCTCATATGAGCACCTTTTTCGATCTTTGAAGATTTTGTAGCCCATTGTTCATTTCTCTTTCGAAGACTTTTCATTCCCTAACTTTGGTCACTGCACTCTTCTTTTCCATTTCTTTGTTTATCTGTGAATTCTCTCTGATTTCAATTATTCCACATCACAAACCAAAACTTACTTAAGATTGTGTGTGCAGTTCTCTATCCTTCTACTCCTATACAATATTTAGTTTTGTATTATCTAATCTCTGGAACTCTAATTACTAATATGGACCTTTATATTTCAAACCTATGACACTAATTGACTCTTATATCCAGGTTGTCACTTAAAATGCATCCCTGTATATTTATTGTTTACTCAATCCACTGGCACCCCAAATTAGAATAAAGTTTACCACATCATACATAATGTTTTAAACTGGAGGGAATTTCAGGGGAAAGGGTTTACAGGAATTAGTATAAAGGGCACATGGACAAAAACTAAGGGGGGTGGAAATGGGAGAGAGGTGGGGAGCACTGGGAGAATGGGCTGGGATGGGAGTAAAGCTAAAAAAAAACTGTACTTGAACAACAATTAAATAAATAAATTTAAAAAACCTCTTTAATGTAATCAAATTCAAGGGGGATACTACATTTTGGGCTTTTTTTTCTTTCTTTTTTAACAATAAAGATTATTTTAACTTTTCCAACTGTTTCTTTTTATTGTTGTTCAGATACAGTTTTCTGCCTTTTCCCCCTCCTCTCCCTATGTCCCAAGCCCTCCCCACCTCTTTCCCCTCTTTTTCTAAAATTATAAAATAGAATACCCTCACTAATGTCAATAGATAATGTTTTACTCTTTTTATGAAAAATTTAAACATTCACAGGTACAGGATAAAATAATTGTCTCTGTATCTATAATTATGAGTGCAGTAATCTTCCATTGTTTTTGAAATTTATATCTACACACTTCCACTAAATTATAAATACTATTATTAATAAAATTATTAATAGAATACTTGAAAATGTGACACTTACCTATATATATTTGATAAATGTATATAATTCTAATAACAATACCCCTATTATAATATAGTATATTTACAGCTCCCCCAAATTTCTCACATGTTATTTCTGATAATATCCACTGTTCTGGTTGTCTGTTTAATGTTGCATTACTTTTGCTGTTCCAAAACTTCACATAATCTAAATCAAAAGTATGTATTATACTGTGTTTAGTTTTTTTTTTTGGGGGGGGGCAAAATATCTGTGGGTTACATTCATGTCACATATCAATAGTCTATTCTATGTTATTGTTGCCATATTCTATTATATGAATATATCATAATTATTTATCTATTATCCTTATAATGGATATTTGAATTTATGTTTTAGAATTTTATAAAAAAAGCTGCTGTGAACATTATTATAAATGGCCTCTTTAAAAATGTGTATATAAAAATGTTTTATAATTTTACATTCTTACCAGGGTTGTATGGAAGTTCTATTTGTTCCACATTCTCACAAACATTTGATGTTGTTGTTAGCTTTTTTGCATCTTTATTTTTCCCATTCCTGTGGATATGTCATAGTATCTCAATGTCAATATAGTTTGTATTCCGTGATGACTAATGATTATTATCAATTTTCATGGGCTTATTGACCGTTGGTGTATCTTCCCTTCTAAAGTATCTTTTCAAGTAGTCTTCTCCTTTTCATTATTTTGTGTATTTATTATCATCAAGTTTTAGGATGTATAATTCCTCTTTATAACATATCTTTGTAGAGTATCTTCTCCCATGTGTGCCTAACCTATTAACCTTGTTAATGATGTCTTTTAATGGACAGAGTTATCAAATTTTAATGAAATCTAGGTTGCATTTTCTTTTGTGTATATTTTTATGCATTCTACTAAAGAAAATCCTACCTATTTCTTCTTTGTGATATGCTCTAAATTATTCTAAAATTTATAATTGTTTATTTACTTTTATTAGTTTTATTTCTGATTAATTAGGATTTACTTTTTGGAAAGCTAAAGCTTTTCCCCATCAGAGTACTGTGTAAACTGGAAGGTGCCTAGAGGCCTAAAGTGTTTCTGTTCTAGTTTAAAAGTAAATTCTTGTGTCTTTTCTATCTGCTTTTGGTTACTAATGACTTGAATAGTTAAAATTTAATATTTTTTCACATTATGTAATGATTTTGAGTAGCTAGTGCAAACAAATAATCTTATTATCACTGGAAGTCAAATGATATAAAATTTAGTACATATCATCATAAAATCCTCATAATGAACATTGACTGTGTAGAACTCACACAGACATGGAAAGAATCTGGATTAAAACATTCCATACAGGCCTTATTCTCTCCTTCTATGATAGCAGAATAGTATAATGAACTTCCCTGCATCCATATCCCAGCTTCAAAAGATTTTCTCATTTCAAGCCAGCAAATTTGCCCTTGATTCTGCACCCATAGTTCCAGCATGTCTCTTTAAATTATCTCTCGTGCAAAAAATCATAAGAGTCAGAAATGTCCTCCTAGCTTGCAGTGATATCACTATTTTGCAATCCTGGTACTTCTGCTTCTTTCTTACTGAGACTATTATTTCATTGCTGTTTACATTCTCTAAGGATCTCATTTAACTCTTTTCTTCTATTCATTTTTAGTATCTTATTTAGGAGACTATTCTGAGGTTAACAGACATGTTTGTATTTTCCAGATTTACCAAGTTGGTCTTGGCTGGAATCTTATTTCCTATTTCAAACGGAAGCTTGTAATTCTTCCATTTTTCGTAGACATTGTCTGAAAGCAAGTCCTAATTTGTATGCTAATGACTTTTAGTTTTCAAGCCACATCTATCTATTGTCTTTTATTTATTGGTGGTTTTGGCACTAGTTTACCATTATTCTCTTCTCTGCAGAATAGTTTAGTAAAATTATTCTGCATAAATTCATGGTCCGTATCTGTGATTCATTCAACAACCCAAGCTATGAGCTTGTTGACCTTTTTTCCAAGACATTAGATCTTGAGTTGTTCATTACCATTATGTCTCTCTAACTCATATTATCACTAAAATTACTACTCCTACTGAAATCAGAAATGTATTTTAAAATTTTATCTTACTTATTATTCTTAGGTTTCAAAACTTTATTATTCACAATAACGTTTACCACTATTTGAGAACTGTAATGTTACCATAATTCTCTTTTTGTTGCTCTTTTGGATGATTCTCCTCTTTGTTTCCCTGATTACTTTCCATTTTACATCATTTAAACCATTATTTCCTCATAGTTTTAACTCCCTAATACCAACCAGAGGTCAATCCCAATTCATGCCTTTGTTAATAACACCTAGGTTGCTCAGCACTAGAAAAAGCAAAACAATCCTTGTTAGTGTCATTAAAGATTCATGATCACCAAATGTACCTAGTTCCTTGTAACTCTTGGATAAGCCTTCTTCATTGTCCTCATTAATAAATCTTCAATGTCTCCAAATTACCTTCATGCTCTACTCTGAGCCTCAGCGAATATATCCAAAGCTATAGCAATATATCCAAAGCTATATTTGGATATAGCTTGAAATGAATGGAGGCATTAAAACAGGATTTTCTTCCATACAGCAACATTTCCCAAATACTTGCATCTACAATTTTCTGTATTATAGATCAATGTTTTGCTGCTTGCTCCCTTCTTTCTTACTATTTATTGCTTACTGACAAAGTCTTGGTTTTTGAGATGTGGAGGAAGATATAATAATGTGCCAGCTATCAGTTATCATTTTACCTTACAATTATAAGTGATCATGTATTTTTTTGCCAGTGGGATGAAGGAGAAAGTTATTGCATGGTCATCATCCACTCATATGTCATTTTTGTCTTCTCCTTTCACTTTCTGGAATATGTATGTGATGCTAATATCTCAGACATCTTGTCATGTGAAGGCACTATGCTCATGTTAAAGGATAGCTTAACCAAAAAATAGAAAGAAATTTACTTAATTGAATCTGACCAGTCTTTTAGCCAATCCATTCTCTCTTCCTCTTTACACTTTCTCAATGCTGCTGTTTTCACTGGCAATCTTGATTCATATATTAATTAATTATGCTATATTCTCTTTTTTCTTTCCCTTCCATGATACCTTTACTTCTTTTCCTAACCAGTATTCTTTACTATCCTTCCTTTTTTTCTTCATTCCCTCTTCCTCCACATAATCTACTATATATTTGGCAGATAACAAATTCTAAAGACATTTTTATTTAATACATGATTAAGTCTGTTTAGAATCCTAAATATAACCCAAGCCTCTAAAAATAATATAAACATCAATAACATGGGGTTTGATTTAAATGTACATTTGCAAGATTTATGATTTTTTGTACACAAGTCCTTTTAGTGAATTATTGGTCAAATTATCCAAGAGTGTATTGTTAAATAACTTTCAAAATGATATCCAAGTTTTGGAAGGCATGTGACCTTAAATTGTATCTAGATTTATGGACCTGCTTGTACTTTTCATCTCTAAGTAGAATTTGAACAGTATTATATTGATTTTTAATGTGTTTACTAGTGGTGCCAAACATTTATAATTATTGGTGTTTTAAATAGTGTTATTAATTAGAAAAGGTAATTTAAACATTTCACTTAGCATCTAGTATTAAAGAAAACATGAAACAGTAATTCAGGATGCTTTGGTTCAACTGTTTTTATGTTAACTGATCAAATGGTGACATCTGGAAAGTTATTTTTTAAACAAATCTTTATCTCAGATTATTAGGTTTCTTTTTAAAATTTTCTGTGAAAGACAAACATAATGATACCTGATGTGACTTGAACTTTGACAGTGGGATGTAAGAAAAGGGGTATTCTAAATCCCACCCAAACAAAATTAAGTTACATTTAAATGAAAGCTTGTCAAAACCAAGAACATATCTCTTTTTTTGTAGATATGGTTATAAAGAAATTACTCATTGAAAGATAAAAATATGTATTCCATATCTTCTTTTTCATCTTATTATATTAAGTCAATTATTTTTACTGTACTTCAAGTACAGTTGTCTCCATTTTTATCCCACTACAGCCCCCACATCCCACCCTCAAACTTACTCCCTTTGGCTTTGTTCACGTGTCCTTTATACATGTTCCTTGATGGCCCTTCCTCTGTTATCCGGATTATCCCTCTCCCCACCCTCTCTGGTCACTGTCAATTTGTTTTGTATGTCAATGTCTCTGGTAATATTTTGTTTGCTTTTTTGTTTTGTTGATTAGGTTCCACTTATAGGCAAGATTATAGGGTTATTTATCTTTTACTGCCTGTCTTATTTCACTTGACATATGGCTCTCCAGTTCCATCCATGCTTTTGCAAAGTTTAGGAGCTCCTTCTTTCTTTCTATTGTGTAGTATTCCACTGCGTAAATGTACCACAGTTTTTTTGGTCCACTCATTTACTGATGGGCCCCTAGGTTGCTTCCAAAATTTGGCTATTGTAAATTGTGCTGTTATGAAGAGTGGGGTGCATAGGTTCTTTTGAATTGGTGTTTCAGGATCCTTAGGGTATAGTCCCAACAGTGGTATTCCTGAGTCAAAAGGCAGTTCTATCTTTAGTTTTCTGAGGAAATTCCACACTGCTTTTCACAGTGGCTGCACCAATCTGCATTCCCACCATCAGTAAACTACAGTTTCATTTTCTCCACAACCTCTCCAAAACTTGCTGTTTGTTGACAATCACTCTATGAGCACAGATGAGATTAACTTTCATAGATGTTGACAGTGGATAGAATTCTAAGATGGCTTAAAGATTCCTTCCCTCAATATATATACCCCATATAGTTCTTAATAATTATTAATATGATTAGGGTAGCCACTTCATGACTAGATGACATTATATGGCATATTTGACTTAAAAAAAGGAAATTACCCTAGCTCAAACTGACCAAGTGAACCTTTAAATATATAGAAGATATCCTTGATGAAAGACATTCTACATTGTAGAGGAATCCATCATATAATTCTCCACTATTGCCTTAAGTATCAATGTCATGTGACAAGGACCATGTGTGTCCTTTTATTGCTAAGAGCAGCCTCTGGTTGACAACAGGCAAGAAAATGAAGACTTAAGCCCAGCAGCCACAAGAAAATAAAGTTGGTTAAAATTGATAAGCTTGGAAGTCCCTCAGCTCTATATGAGTGTGCAACCCAGTTTATACTTTGATTTTAGCCTTATGAGATCCTGAGAAGAAGAATCCAGTGGTCCTGTGCCTGTACTCCTTCTAAATGACAGAACTATGAGCAAATGCATGATGCCATTGAAGCAACTAAGTTTGTGGTAATTTATTACACAGCAATAGAAGTCAGATACACCATCTTATTATGTAGAATAATAATGGAATCATCATTGAAAGCTTAAGTGGGTAATTAAAAGCAATAAAATCATATTGATATGTGAGAATGACCAGGAGCTCTGCCATGGACTCAATGTGATATAACAATTATACCTGCCAAAAAATAATAAAATTTTCAAAAGCAGCTACTATATCATGAAATCAGACCAAACTGTAGATGACTCAAGATCAACAACAAAAATATAAATGTGTATCAGAAAGCCACCATATATTTTAGTTACACATTTTTTATATATGTTGATATGTATGAAAGCTCTAGTCAGTAAATGGTTTTAGAAAAAAGCAGATGATTCTTATAAAGACAATATATGAATTAGAAATCAAACACAATCACCAGGGAAACAAAAGAAATCTGCATTATTAAGTAATATCCAGAATTTCTAAAGTTCTTTTTTTACTTTATTTATTTATTTATTTATTTATTTATTTATTTATATTTATGTCTCCAGGTTCTTAACCAGTAATAATATTCCAGCTAAGCAAGAAAAATATTGCTGACTAATTCCTCTCCCTATATTTCTTCTATCAAGAAATATTGGACCTCTCCCTACGGTTCTTCAATTAACTAGAAACCTCATAATTATTTCTTAATTTTAAAATGTGTTAGTTAAAAAAATCACCATCCTCCAACTACCATACATTATTTTAATTATAAGAATAAGGATATGTTTAATGCCTACAAAAAGAAATTCTAAAGACAAAATTAAACAGTGATGAAATCCCTTATAGACATTAACACATTACAAAAATGTAAGTGACTGATACTCAATTTCTTTTGTATAAAAAACCTGAACCCACCAATTCTGTCAATAACAGCAAACAATCCAGGATATATATTTTAGCAGAAGTAATTTTGACACTAAGCAATTGTGCACATGATCATAAATTATGTCCAAAATCCATTGCATGTAGAAACACAGGAAAAATGACAAGACATCCTAAACTTAAACTAAACATACTGTCAGTATGCCTCTCCTCTCAGGAAATACAAGAGCATTAAGTACTGTAATGAACACAGCACACTCTAATTTCTGCTCAGTCTTACTTAAGTTTCAAGAATATCTTAAACATTTCATATCAGCTTGGAAAATGAAGCTTAGTAGAAGTTTGATTAAGTGTATACAAATTACACATATTATTTTCCCCAGAAGGGAAATGTAGTTTAATATAATTAGAAAATATTTACATTAAGAATTGGGAAGCATTATTTTCACTAATATTTTAATAGAGCAGCTTTATTTAGAGTATAGAATTGTTCCTGCATAATATAATGGGATTAAATTTATCAATTATTCCTTATTATTGTGTCTTAATCTCTGTAAATAATTAAAACTTGGTGTACAAAATTCTCAATTTGGAGCAACAGATTAATAGTGTTCTATTGCCCTGGGTAGTTAAAATGTAAATAATGTGTTTGTCTTTTCTTTTCCAATTTGTTTCCTGTAACCATCTGATATTATGTCAGTAATGAAAATCTTATAAAATGAAAAGCATAGTTATTGACTGTGTTATTGACTATGAAGGCTAAAGCAAAAGGGTAGTGAGAAATCTCACTCTAGCTATCAAAGAATGTTTAATTTTGTTTACTCAGTTGACATGCTTCAGAATAGTCTCATGAGTCCAAATATCCAGGATGATAATCTGACAAAGATGATTTTTGCCTTTTCATTCAATATTCATCTCATGTGAAATGTGGAGAACCATCTGGGTAATCACAGTATTTACTTTTGCCAAGTATAAAGAGCATAGGAAATGAAAATGGTGTTCTAAATCTACTCATTACTCGACTATATGGGGGATTTATGTCTCTGCTATATTTTATTTACACAAACATATAATTTAAAATAAATTTCTAACACATGATCCTGTTCTTACAGTTTGATTTCTACTAGAGTTAATATGTGCTGTCAATAAGTAGCATGTGAACATTGGTGATGAAACAACTTTGATTCTTACTATATACATTATATTATGTGCTTATGCCTTATTTCAAGCCATAAAAATTAAATCACCAATCATATTTCTAGTGTCAATCAAGTAAAGACATTCCGAATTGCCGTTTACATTTTAGATCAGCCTATCTAGTAAAATGAGACATACCAATGGTGACTAATGCCTAGTGTACAGATCTTTAAAACTTGGCAATAAAAATATATACTTTTACAATAAATACCAAAATGACTATGATATTTTGAACAAAATGAAGATAAAGACAACAGAGGGCATTAAATAAAGTGGTCTAAGTAATGAGAGGAACCATAAGTTCTTTAGACCATTACTTAGACCATGAGGTGATCTAAATAATTCATGGCCATGTAAATAAAGAGGGGAAAAAGACATATGAATGTGGAAAAAAAAGAGTTAAAGCTACTTTTTACACATACACAAATGTGTGATGATTTATTTGGGAAGGTATTGTGATATGTGGCCAGAGAAGTTTTCATGATAGAATACTTGATTTTGCGAAAGTAACAGCTGCTTTCAATAGTGGTCATTTTTAATCAAACTGTTAATTATGTGCATTTGACAGTTATAAAAACAGATTTGTTTTTTAAAATAACACCTACTTACACTTAGCGTATGAATTGTTATTTTCTAATTTATTCTGTCAATTATGTTTGAACTAAAAGAGACTACTTAGTGGGTAGCCTTTCTAAGCAACCTCAGTCAAAAACCCCCTTTTATATACTTGATTCCTTACTCTCTGACATACCTAACAAAAAGTGAGAGTGAGAACAAGAATGGCTGCATATTTGTGAACATATTTTTAGAAATTTTAAACATGGTAGAAATTAGTTTCACAGATATAGAATCAGAATCATTGAAAAATATAAAATATCTCTAGTAAAAGAGAGTGAATACATATATATTCATATATGTACTTATGTACACACACATGCAAGAGGTGAGCAAAAGTAGGTTAACAGGTGTTCATATAGAGACTAATACAATAATTAACAAAATATAAGATTTCTGTGTTTTATATATTCACAACTGTAAACCTACTTTTGCCTAACTTATATAATAAAATTCATAGACAATCTGCTCTTTTTTTTTCAATTTTTTTATTTAATTATTTTTCAAGTACAGTTTTCTGTCTATTACTCCCACCCCTTCCCACCCCCATCCTCCCCCTTCCCTCCCATTAACACCCTTCTCAGTTGTTGTCCACGTATCCTTTATATAGGTTCCTCTAAATCCCTCCCTTATTTCCCCTGAAATTCCCTTCCCTCTCCCCTCTGGTCACTGTCAGCCTGTTCTCTATTTCAGTGTCTTTGGTTATATTTTGCTTGCTTGTTTGCTTTGTTGTTTAGCTTCCTGTTAGAGGTGAGATCATATGGTATTTGTCCTTCAACACCTGGCTTATTTCACTCAGCATAATGCTTTCCAGTTCCATCCATGTTGTTGCAAAAGGTAGGAGCTCCTTCTTTCTTTCTGCAGCATAAAATTCCATTGTGTATATGTACCATAGTTTTTTGATCCATTCATTTACTGACGGGCACCTAGGTTGCTTCCAACTCTTGGCTATTGTAAATTGTGCTGCTATGAACATTGGGGTGCATAGGTTCTTTGGGATTGGTGTTTTAGGGTTCTTAGGATA